>NC_050579.1:97730239-97957739 GCF_011100635.1 Trichosurus vulpecula
ATAAAAGATTCTGCTTGTGGTAGGGAGCATTAAGCAAAGCTGTGATGAACTGGGGGTGTATTGTTCAGTATTAAGGTCACATTAAACTAAAACTAGTAACTGCCAACTAATCTGGGCCAGAGGTTCCTAACTTTGTGAGGGGTGAGGAGGAGGAAGGGAATTAGGACTTATACAGCACCTACTATGTGCCAACCACTGCATCATGATTTTTACAGTCATCTCATTTGATCCCCACAACAACTGAGGTAGAGGCTATATACCCATTTTACAACTGAGAAACTGAGGCAAACAGAGTTTAAGTGACTTTCCTGAGATCACACAGCTAGGAAGCATCAGGCCAGATGTGAGATTAGGTCTTCCTCAACCCATCAAAGCTAACAGTTCCATCCAGTCACCTGGACCCCTTTGGCAGTACGGTGAAGCCTATGAGCCTCTTCTGAGAATAATGCTTTTAAATGCACAAAATAAAATACATGGAGAAGTACAAAGGAGACCAATTATATTGAAAGACTTTTTTTGGTTTTTATAAAAAACAAAACAAGGCCATGGATCCGAGGTTAGGAACTCTGGATTTAGGCAAAGGTTTAAATTAATAGGGAGCAATGGGCTGGTGGGAGGTACTGATCGTGAACACTGATAGACATCAATATCAGATCAGTCCATCCATCCTCACCCCAGGAAGTTCAAAGTCTGTTGAGCTATAGCAGGTCTCTAGGATGCTGGCAGTCCTTGGGCCAGGGTAATGAACCTTGCAGGGAAAGGGAAGAGAATAAGTGCATCTATTTGGTGCCAGGCACTGGGATCAACATTTTACAAATATTCTCTCATTTGATCCTCACAACAACTCTGGGAGGTAGGTGCTCTGTTATTCCCATTTTACAGTTCAGAAAACTGAGCCAAAAAGAAGTTAATTGACTTGCCCAGGATCACCTCTGAGGCCACATTTGAACTCAGGTCTTCTTATCTCCAAGCTGACCACTCCATCCGCTGAACCAACTAGCTGCCTCAGGGAGGCCTTGGAATCGCTGAGTTCATGTGCCACTACATTAGAGGCGACCATGGAAACATCCACAGTCCCAAGAAACAGAATGCCATCCAGACTTGAACTTTCGTCATTTTTATGCCTCACAGATCACTGAATCACAGAATTTCAGAAGAGAAAGGGATCTGTACCTGAAAAAGAATCCTTCCGTCAACACCCCAGATAAGCAGGTCCCTGGCCTTTGCTTTAAATAAAACACATTTAGAAAGGATATGTGCTACAAACCCCAGATAATACATTCAAATACTAAATATAAATTTTTAAATAACTTGATGATGACGATGTATGACTGACGGTAACCCAAAGGAGTTATTTTTGCCACAAATTATGCCTGTTTCCTTTGTTCTTTCTTTGGGAGTGACGTGGAACAGCTCCTCAATAATCGTCTTAATCATCCTATTCCATATAAGTGGGTGGTTGTTTCATTTTGTACAGCTCCCACTGTGACCTTGCTCCTAATGGCCTCTGTCCCCCCACCCTCTCTATGCCCAAGCACTCCTCCTCAATGATCCCAAGTGTAGGAAGTTTTTCATTTCAGCAATGTTAGTGCAAGGGGTTCCCCTTTCCCTCCTCCCTATTGTTGTTGTTGGATCACTTTTTTTAGCTGTGCCTGGCTCTTCATGACCCTATTTGGGGCTTTCTTGACAAAGAGACTGGAGTGGTTTTCTATTTCCTTCTCCAGCTCATTTGACAGATGAGGAAACTGAGGCAAACAGGGTTAAGTGACTTGCCCAGGGTCACACAGTTAGTGTCTGAGGGCCAGATTTGAATTCAGGTCTTACTGACTACAGGTCCAGCCCACTATCCACTGTGCCACCTGGCTGCCCCTATTACTCTCCATTTAAAAGCATCATTTCAGCCACATGAAGATTGTTTTCTTAAATGATTCCTTTCAGCCATAGAATAAAACACTGCATTGTACTTGGACCTGGCCCTCTCCTTTGCATTCAGCTCTTTCTTCCTTGTATCATTATTTGCATAGGTATTCACAGAATGTGTGCCGTGGTAAACTTTCCTTAAAGGAACAGCCAATCTCTTCCCAAGTATGCCCAGGTATCCAGCCCCAGGTAGGCAGGGCCATTTGTGTCTACTACTCTCCTACGAGCATAGCCATTACAGTCAGAAGGGATCTTAGAGACCATTTAGACCAACCTTGCCATTTTGCAGATGAGGAAATGGAGGCCTAAGGAGGTAAAGTGATTGGGAGAGGTCATGTAGGTACTAACAGATTGGAAGAAACATGAGAGCAAGGTCTGTGTTAAGTGCGTCTACATGTATGCATCTATATATGTATATATCCAAATATACCTAGAGATAGAAGTCTATATAGATATTCTTTGTTGCTAGGTAGGGCAGGAGATAGAGTGCTGGAAATGGAATCAAGAAAACCTGAGTTTCACGCACTTACTAATTGTATGACCCTAAACATATTACTTAACCTATCTGCCTCAGTTTCCTTATCTGTAAAAACTGGGATAATAATATCACCTAACTCCCAATGGTTATTGTGAGGGTAAAATGAGATAGTATTTGTAAAGTGCTTTGCAAACCTTGTGCTATGTAAATGTTAGAGGCTGTTGTTAATATAATCACTGTTATTACATCTTTGTATTTTTAACACTTAGCATAATACTTCGCACCCTGGCAATTAATAAGTATTTGGTTAATGGATGAATGAATGAACCCCAAACTGTTTGGAGAAGCAGGCAGAGTATCTAGAATGTTGTATTTGGAATCATGAAGACCCAGGTTCAGGTTCTGCCTCAGACAATTATGACCCCAGACACTTTCCCTCTCTGGGCCTCAGTTCCTTTACCTGAAAAAGGAGGACAGACTCAGTGGTCCATAAGGTTTCTTCCAGCTCTAAAATCTATGATCTAGTGATCCATGCTTACTGTTTGTTGCAGAAACTCATCTCTTCAACACCAATGTCAACAAGTGCCAATATCCATGGCGCTACTGTTGAAACATATTTTCTCCACTGAGAAAGGATTAAGATATCACATAAGGGGAGAAGATTCCTTTTGCTACAAGAGTGAGTGTTCCCAGAAGGAATGGAATCGTGAATGGGATGTTTACTCAACTATTTTTGCAATGTTAACCCGGACTATATTTTAATATCTTTTCCTAGTTCAAGATTCCCATAAGTTTTACCTCGTATCAACTTGGGAGAGGAAGGTATGGAGGACTATGGTAGACATAAGTAGGCCGCAGCATATTACCAATGATGTCTTATTTTCAAAAAGTGGTCTAAAAGATATCATTGAGGACATATATGACCAGAAAAGGAAATAAGTGAGTAAGCAATGAGAACAAGTGATAACAAATGAGAAGCCTAAGTATTATCCTGGCACCACCAAGAAATTAATTTAAGTGTACCAGAGAAAATTCTCTCCACACAAAAGTTTATCTTTTGGGATAAGATTTGTGTAGAAAGAGATGATATGGAGAGAGCATGATCTGCATGGGCAGGAGTATCCACCTCAATGAAATCATGGCTCCATTAAAATGTCAAAGTAAGTAAATGTAGCTTTAGTTTTATGAAATAAATACTATTTTCCTCCATCCTAAAGCAGCAGCATGCTGAGGTAGAGAAGAGAGGTCATTGTTTTTTCCACTGGCTACCTTCAAAGTACCCCCAAGTTGTTATAAATTCAGGTATTGATTGGCACTAAATTTATCCAAGGAAAACACATCAGTAGTGAGCATTTGGAATGGCCTTGCTGAAGGTTAAGATGACAGCAAAGGCTAACTCATTTCTTAGAAATTGTATGCACAGTATAAAGCATTCCAATTCATCTACTTTAATATTCAATCAAGTCAGGATGTCAACTCTTAGACAAAAAATGAAGGGAAAATGAAGGCTTTAGAGATATAAGGAATTTTTAGAAAACCGAGTCCCCTGGAAGGAAAGATGCCTTTTCCATGATCACACAGATAATAAGCAGAGGAGCTGACATTTGAACCCAAGACTCTAAGTCACACACACACACACAAAAACATGAGCTTTGACACCAATCTTTCATTTTCAAGGTATTGTATTAAACAAGAGTCTTAAGATATGCTCAATATAAGTACAGAATTGTTAGTAATTAAGATAAAGGTAAAGAAAAATCCTCCCATTTTTTATTAGAGCCTCTTCTTTGGACAGTGAGTTAGGAAGTGAATACTTATAAACTACTACAATACTGAATTTGGCTTAATGTTGGAGTAGAGGTCATCCATCCATTAACAAGGACAACAAACTTGTGGCAGATAAAGTTAATCTTCTACTAAAATACTACTTATTTAATTTCTTAATATAGAGTTATTAATAGAATTAATTTTCTACTAAAACACTACTTTAAAAGTAACATTCATTTTATTTGTACTGGCTTTCCCCCATTCTCGAAATGCCCTCCCTCCTCACCTCTAACTCCTAGTTTCCCTGGCTTCCTTTGTTGTTGTTTGTCCTTGGTTTTCAAAGAGGACTGTGACATCATGGGTGCTAATGACATCACATAGGTAATTTAGCACTTTAGGATATTCAGAGTACATTACATACAGCATCACAAGGTGGTGTCTTGACTTACATATGAATTGGATTTAAGTGAGGCAAAGTTGAACAAAGTCATCAGCTTCCCTCTCTCTTCCAGAGTCACCAAAGTCCTGTGGCAAGACAAGTTAGGATGACTGTGAATGGCCCAGGATACAGTGGCTGACCTTGGCATCTTCAATGTCTGACTAAGCTCAAAACCCTCCACAACACCTGCTTCAGCTGCCTTCATGGCCCCCCTTCATGGCCTGCCTTCATGGCCCACCTTCATGGCTGTTGGAACAAACTGTTCTCATCTGCCCATTAAGACTTGGCTCAGATCCCACAGCAAGTGCCCACTCCTCCATTCAAGTCCCTTCCTTCTGAAATTTCCTTCCACTTACAATGTATATATTCTATATCATCTCCATGTTCTCTTCTCCATTAGAATTGGAACTCCTAGAGAGCAGAGAATCTATTTTTGCCTTTCTTTGTATCCCCAGCACTCAGCATAATGTCTACATAGGTAGTAAGAGCTTAACAGTCACTTGTTGACTCCACCAAGCCAGGCATGTAATATCTAGGTTCTGTTCTTTCAACAAACAAGATAGATCAAATAGTTCCTAGGGAAAGGAAAGGGATTCAGCTACTGGTAGAATAAGAAATCCTAAAGGTCGCGCAGAAGTTCTGTGTGTGTCATAGGTCCCGAAACATCTCTTTCCCAATAAATTTATTTATTAACATTTCCAAATATTTACTCAAGTTGTTACCCTGTGTTTCAGATGTACCGTAAGATAAAACTCTTATCCTGTCATGGAAAAAGTGGAAAATTCAGATGGTTCAAGAAAATATCGTCCTGGGTGATTTTATTTATGTCCCTGTCTCTCATTTCCTAGCACATTTTGCTTGGAAAAGGAGCAGCTGTGAGAAGATGTGCCTGTAAGATGCCCAAAGAGCTGGTCAATTTGGGTGATTTCATTAATAATCCATTCACTGGGCAGGCAGGCATCAGAGAAAGAGGGAATCAAACTAGTAGGCCAGCTGACCAGCTGACTAAGCCGACCAGCTCTCTAACTGAATCCACCGGTCAATGCAGTTAGACTATTTGAGACAGGAAAGCTTAAATCAGACATGTGCTCACAAGCCTAAAAAATATAGAAAGTAAGTTTAGAGGAAATGGGAAGCTGTCAAAAGCAGTTTTACTTTGTCTCTCCTTTCCATTCCCTTTTCAGAAGCTCTGTATTTATGGGGTAAGTTCCCAAGTATTTGTTGAAACTAAATGCTTTCTTCTCTTAGCCTAGTCAAGACAGTCTTCTTTAGTAATCCCCATATGCAATTCTCATTCCTTTCTTTGCTCATATTACCCCTTCCTTAGCCCTTACCTCTGCAATCTAAATTCTACCCACCCTCCAAAATTCAAACCAAGACAACCTTCCCCATAACTCTTTCTCTAAATAACCCAAAGTCACCAAAATCCCTGTATTAACCAATTGACAAATATTTAATGAATAGCTATTTGTGTAAGGCAGTGTTCTAGGTTCTATAGGGGTACAAACAAGGATAGGACACAATCTCTGCTCCAGAGAACAATATATAGAATGCACCATCTGGGCCACACAATCTAAAACTTGATTGCACATTGTCTCATTTTTTCTCTCTCATTATTTCATATACTATTTCATACACTTTCATTATTTCATACACACACATACATTATGCCTTATCTCCCCAAAGAGAATGAAAACCAGGACAATCCATCTCTTTCATAATTGGAATTCCTCTACACAGCCTAGTGCAGTATGGAGTCCACTTTACTACTTACCTGGTTGAATTGAGTTTTGTGTGACCGCAAACAGATAAGAACAGTTAGGAAAAGAGCACAGTGCGGGGAAATGTGGGGGAAGACAATCAATACAAGATGGATCGAATAGGATTAGGGTGAACAAAATGATTATGGAGAACTATGAAGTTGGTGTGACAACTAGCATATAGTAATCATCTAGTGGTAGGGTTCTTTTGTTTCCTTTTTAATTTAATCTATGCAGGAAAACATTCAATTGGGGTAATGCAAATCTTACTTTACTCCCATTCCATATAACACCAGTTATATACTACTAAATCATGTCATAGTAATTACAGGATACAATGGAATTAAATGCAAATGCTTCTTCTCTGCCCAACACTAAATTTAATGGGAACATAACACCTGGAAGAGCAGTGAGCTGGAAATTCAAGTCCTAAGTTGTGTGGCTTCGAGCACGTTATCAAACCCCTTCAGTTTCCCCCTTTGTAAAGTGAAGGCATTGGACTAAACGACCTCTACAGTAACTTCCAACTCTAATATTTCATTATTTTTATTTTATAAATTTTAAACTTAAATAATTTTAAAATATTATTTTTATTTTATTTTATAAGATATTCAGATAAAATAATAATTAGGGCTAGGATTTATAGAACACCTTACGTCTTGCCGAGCGCTTTACCAATATCGTCTCATGTGCTCTGCACAACGATTCTGTAACTACTCCCATTTCACAGGTGAGGAAATGGAGACAACAGAGGTTAAGAAATTCGCCCAAGATAATATAGCCAGTCAGTGTCTGAGGCTGTTTTTGATTCAGGTCTTCTTGAGTCCAGGTGTTGCTCACAACCATCCCAAGGGTATCAGGGATACTGAGCCTTTTTTTGACTTAGGAACCTAACAATCCAGTAATACCTATGGACCCCTTCTCAGAATAATGTTTTTAAATGGATAAATCCAATCCAATAAACATTTATTAAGTGCCTGCTAGGTGGCAGGCAGTGTGCTAAGCTTTGGGGATACAATTAATAAAAAGAAAGATAGTCCCTGTCCTCGTGGAGCTTATAATCTAAAGAGGGAGACAAAACACAAAAGGAGGCAGAAAATTGATGGGGGTTAGGAGAGAGAGAACAGAGGGTACTCAGTATCGGGGCATCTTATTCTGTGGAGTTGAAACCAGGCAAGGCATGCAAAGTGGAGTGAGCTGAGAATCCATGTTCTTCCTTCTATAAAGGAAGGCATTGGGACAAGTTTGATACTTTGCCCTCCAACCCTCCAATGAGAGGAGAGACAAAGCTAAGGGAGGTGGTGCCAACCAAGGCTTAAGTTAGTAAGCATGGTGATGAGATTACTAATTATTATCCATAAAGCTTAATAAAGATTCTACCTACTACATCATTTTTATGATATATGGAGAGAATATGGTATAATAGAGAGATAAGAGAAATGGTATATATGGAGAGAATGTGGTATAATGGAGAGATAAGAGAAATGACTCTACAGGGAGATGTAGGTTAAAGTTTGGACTCTGGCAGATAATTGGCCACATAACCCTAGGCAAGTCACTTAAGCCTTCAATGCTTTAGGCAAGTCTATTATGCTAAAAGTCACAGAGAAGGTGCTCGCCTGGACTGTTAGAATTTCCTTATCCAGAAGTTCCTTATATCAATAAAATCAAAGGTCTATGCCTATAGCCACGTATAATGCTAATATGATACATTATTTATCATGCAAAATAAACATTATATAGAAATAGAGTTGGAAAACAGAAATCAATGTGCGTTCGATTCATTAAAACAGGCTTCAGTAATCAGATGGGATTTGATTGAGATATTTGAGGATGAGTGGGATATTTATGGCTACCTGGAGAAGAGTAGAGATGAGCATTTTAGGTAGGAACAGTGATTAGATAGCATTACTCACAGTAGAGATGTGAGTGATTGCAGCATGTGTGATAGGCAGCAAATTTGACCTACAGTCAAAACAGCCAGACCCTGGTAAGGTCTGAGCTAGAATTTAACTTTCAACTGTCCTAAGTTCAACAAGCATCAATTACAAATAAGATGAGTTGTAGGTTTTAGTAGGGAGTCTAAAGACTTGAGTACAAGGCTGAGAGGCAATACAGTATAATAGAATAAACACTTACCTGGGAGTTAGAGGACCTGTGTTCGAATTTACAGTGACACTGCTTCCAACCTAGTTTCTAAGGATCACTACCAAATAGAATTGTTGAGAGGTTCAAATGTGATAGTCCGTGAAAGAGTGCTACCTGGTAGAAGATGTTTTCATTAGTATTATTAGGAAGGGTAATGACCAAAACCCATAATTGTCCTCAGTCACTGTACTCCACAAACTGTTTCATCCTTCAAAAGACTCAATATTGTGGCTGAACCCTAAACCAATGAAAAAAAAAATACTACCGTCAAGAGATCCATTTGTGCCTATACATTTGTTGAGAGAAGGGTAATGAGACTGATGTCTTGGTTTAATTACTATTTAACTCTAGTCATTTGGAAGCAGTTAGTTTTACACCCTAAACTTCTCTCTCCCAGAGTTTTTCTGAACTAAAACATCTTGCCTCAGTTATTTATTTTTTCAGCATCTAAATATAGCTTTTTAAAAAAAAACACCTAAAATCCTTATATGACAGAACTGCAGCAAGGATATTTCACTTCCAGAGTGACCTTTATTTTTAATAGATTTCCAGATAATTCCTATAGTATTTCACAAGACTTAGCTCATTGGAAGAAATTAGGTTTTTTTCTCCTTACACCCAAGATATCTTTGGCTTCTGTCAAGTCATTCACTATCCCAAGTCTATGAAAGAAGTTTATGGTTTTTTGTAACAAGACTGATAAACCAAAGCGAGGCATTGTAAGCTTTAAACAACCAACTGTGTGCCTCTTTAACCCGAGAATGAAAAGCATCTTTCTGTTGCTTTAAAAATAGAAATTTTTCTTTTGGCCAGAAAACCACATGAAATGGAGATGTAACAGGAAGAAGACAGAGACAAGAAAGACAAACCAAGGTTTCATTTCTCTCTAGCACGACTTGGTTTATTTTAATAAATCATTATGTTCCTTGTTTAATCAAAATTGCTGCATGATGAGTGAAGAAATTGGGAGGGAGGCCAAGGAAGAATTAATTTAACTCTTACCATCCCTTTGAGTAACATGAATTTACTTTTATTAATTTGAGGCTGTTATGATTTCAAGAGGCAGAGAGGATAGGCAATTGGACTTGGACCCAAGAAGATGTGGGCTCAGGTTCTGACTCTGACACATACCTGGGCAAATCACTTAACCAATCTGTGCGCTAGGTAAATATGACTGAGTTTCAGAGAAAGTGATGACCTGCATTAGTAGAGCGAGTTTCCTCATGTGGGAGTCCCCTATAGCAATGAAATCATAGACACAGCCTCTATCCCTATATTTAGAAGAGAGATGCAGCAAAGCATGATGTACAGAGAGCTTGACTTGGAATAAGGAAGATCTGGGTTCGAGTTCACCCCTAACATTTACTAACCAAGTTTCCAAGTTCTCCAAGTTAAGCATCCCTAGTTCCATAAACCAGTACTCATAGGTCATGATAAAATCCTGTTGAATGTTTCTTTAAAATGTCTGCTTCCTATCCATGTCATTCCTTTCCCACTGCCATCATCTTATTCCAGGCTGTTATCAACCTCTGGCTAACTTCATTTCCTTAAAAGACCTCCTTGACCTTAGTCAAATGAGATAATTGTAAATGACTTAGCACAATACCTGACACATAGTAGGTGCTTAATAGATGCTTGTTCTGTCCATCCCCTCTAGACTCACCCTTTAAATTAATGCTACATGTCAATGGTCCTTCATTGATTGGCCAATAATAGGCCCCAACCCAAGTTTCAAAATAGTAACTACTTCAGTTCAGGCCAGAAACTCAAGAGAGTCTCCCCCTCCCAGACTGACTGCAAACGAGGCCAACTTTTTGCCTCAATTCTTACCTAGCCTTTAATTATTGAATGGGCGTTACCTCAGACAAGCTGAGACCTGGGAAAGGCCTGGGGTGAAAAGGCCATGGTCTCCAGCTGCTTCCTGGGCCATAGCCAGTTTTTCTGACCTATGTCCTGCCACCGGACTCCAATGACTCTGGAGGATAAAATGAGGCTGATGACTTTGCACAGCCCTGCCTCACTTAAATCCAATTCACTTCCAAGTCAAAACATCACTCTCCTAACAATGTCATTGATCATCTTCAAGAATGAAGGATGAACAACAAGATGCTAGTGGTATGTTGGTCTTACTTGAGCTCAGCTGTAACCATGGCACTCCTCTGCTGAAAATTTATGAAGATACCCCATTACCTACTGACCAAGTCAACACTCCTCTAAACTGACATCAAAGGCCCCCCATGATCTGACTTCACTCTCCCTCTTCATCCTTATCTCCCATTATCATCTGATGCAAACCTTCTGCTCCAGTCAAGTCAGTTTTCTACCAAAACATTATACTCATTTTATTCTCCTTTTCCAAAATGTTCTCCCTTCTTCCTATTCAAATCCTACTTCCTCCACAGCGTGCTTATATTGACCCTACCCCCCCACCACCACCAATGCACATGGCCACTACTACTTAAATCCCTTACCACTTCATGTCTTTATTCTTGCAACAACCTCCTAATTGGACTCTCAGATTTTAGCCACTCCCCTTTCCATATTTCACACAGCTGCCAAGATAGTCTTCCTCATGTACTAGTATGATCATGCCCTCAAGAACCTTCACTAGCTCTCCACTGTTCCTCAATCAGGCATTTAAGGCCCTTTACAATCTAACTCAAGTCTATTTTCATACTACTATTCTTAACAAACACTACATTACAATCAAATTACCCTACTTGTTATCTCCAAACTCAACAATCCATTTCCCAACTGCGTCCTTTGCAAAGACTGTCCCATATGTCTGGGATGCAGTCTCTCTTCACCTCTGCCTCTTAGAATCTTTTACTTTCTTCAAGAACTAGATTTTTTTTCTTTTTCCTTAATAAATCTTTGCTGGATTGGCTCGACTTGTTCAAAGCCCTCCAAGGCTACTCTAGCCCTCACTCATCTCCCATAGTATATATTTATCTGCACCATGTAATTAGCATTTAATCAAATAATGTCTTTTATAACCTTCCATTTCATGTGCATTAGTTTTCTCTTTCCAACTGGACTGTAATCTCCTTGGGGGAAGGAACCACATCTTACCTTCACCTCCCACTATATAATGCAGAAACAGGTTCTCAAAGGATTACAATATGTTGATTGACTTCATGAGATGAAACACTAGTTGTCTATGCACAGATGATTCACCTTAACATTGCTAGCATGTTATATACTAGTAAAATGATTGATTTTAACTTTATAAAACCATGTAGCTTTCTTTTTGCATTTATCAATTTCACCATAATAGCAACCATCAATAGCTGAAATAAGCACAACACTGGCACTATGACTTATTTTAATTCTTTTTAAATAAAACTCCTTTCTATCTGCCACATTCTTTCTTTCAAGTCCCAAGGACCTATGATCACATATCACTTTCGTAAACCAAGTATTTTACTCTTTAGGTCACCAATCCAGATGAAGCAACTTTACATAGATGAGATAAAGTGAAGGGGGAAAGCATGACTTAGGAAGGGGAAAAGAGAATGAAGAGGGAGAAAAATGGTGAGATAAATAATCTAGATATTTGTCTCAACTTGAACTGAACTGATACTGTACAGCCTTAGTAACTGCCCCATGTCATACAAAAAGTTGATTCAGTTAAATATCAAACTCGTAACTGATGAAGAATGCTGTCTCATTTTTACTTAATGATGTATTTTAACCATGTCTTCAATAAACCCTTCAAATGAAGGTTTCAGGGTTTTTTTTTTGTTTTTTGCTAAAATTGCCAAGAATGATGCCAGTAAGTTGGGTGCCTGTAATCAGGATATTTACTGATTAAGCACAAGACTTAGAACATCTAATTATTTTTCAGGCAACACTTGATGGAAAGGGCTTGAGGCAACAGCAATTGGGCTACCCTCAGGCTACTTCTTCAATTAAAAATGAAGCATATTTAACATACACCCAAGGGAATGCTTTCTATACAAAGAGAGAAGCCAAAAATGCTAGAGAATTACAGCAACAGCTTTGAAAATAATATTTAGCACTAAAGTCAATGAAAATAAGCATTTAATTTGTCAAAATCAAATAGCACAATAGGGGAGGAGGGAGGGCGGGAAGAAAGGCTGGAAACCTATGAAACCTAGGAAAGAAAATCTCTATATTCTCTCAACTACTCGTCCTTCTTTTGCCAGCCAAAGCCTGTAATTAGAAGAGTTATTGTTACTGCTTTGACGATTAGTAACACTTGAGAGTTTTCACAGAACTCTGTAGTATCAGTTACCCTCTACCACAGAGAACTCTGTAGTTTCTTCTGAGATGGATGGTATGAATTACTATTCCCATTTATTAAATGAACAAATTGAAGCATCGAGAAATTTGGAGACTTACTCCAGGCCACAAGAAGTGTGAGTCAATGGACCTTCTATACTTGAGTCAGAATTCAAAACTCTCCAAGCCTAGGCCTGTTCCGTTATCTTCCTTTTTACATTATTTAATTGTGAGTGGAGACACTCAGTTTTACTGACACAAAATAAAGTCATGCTACAGTAATCCAGCGAGTTCCACGAAACATGAAAGGAGGCGAATATTGAGGTAAGCTTTTCAATGAAGAAGTTTATAGCATACTTAGTTTCTTCCATCGTTTTTCCTAAACAAACCAACAAACAAACCAGCCCTTTTCCTTGATGTCTCTGGAAACTCCATTTCTGAAGATGGATGAGATGACAGGTGAGCCTCTAGGCAGCTAAGAAATAAACATTTATGTTCATTTATCTGGAGAGAAACCACATTAAATCTAGACCCATAACATTAACAGCCTCCCCAGCACCTCGCTAAGGCCCTTTGGGCTTACTAAACTGTGGGAACTCTCGGCTCTGAAAGAACTCTGGAAGTTGGGTAGGGTGGGATGGTAGACAAAGTAAGGGATCTTAGACGGAAGAGACCTTGGAGACCTCAATTTCCTCAGATGAGGAAATAAATCCAGGGAGGTTACTTTAATAATATTTTATATAAGTTTGTGAGAGACAGAGACAGGGACATTTTGGTATAATGGATAGAGAGCTGGCCTTAGAGTCAGGAAAAGTATTGTTTGAGTCCCTTCTCGGATACATACTGACTGTATGGTCCTGGACAAGTCACTTAACCTCTCAGTGCCCAAACAATATGTGTGTACCTATATCTATCTATCTATATGTGTATATATATATGTATATATAGATAGATACATATATCTATATATACATACAGAAAGAGATAAAGAGATAATAGATAGATGTAGATACAGACAGAGACAGAGAGACACAGAGAATTTAGGTCATAAGAATTTAGAGCTGGAAGGAATCCCTTCATCTTACATATAAGGTGTGGCCAAGATAGGAAATGTAATTTGCCCCAGGTTACATAGGTAATCTGTGCCAAAACTAGACTTCAAACACATATCTTCTAACATTAAATCCAGTGTTCTTCCCACTATAACTCATAATCTTGCCTTCAGATATTCAGGGCATCTCCAGTCATCCTGATCTATATCTGCCCACTAGAACCAGATGGCTCCCAAGAAGAGAGTGAGGTTGGTGATTTTGCACAGCCATGCCTCACTTAAATTCAATTCATTTGTAAGTTATGCCATCACTTTCCTGATGTTATTGGTCCTCTTTGAGAATGAAGGACAAACAACCAACAACTACTATAAATAAAAGAGAAATGCTAATGGCTAGTTAAGAGATAGAGATCAGCAGTCAAACTAGAAACCTGGCACTTCTGTCTCCACTTTCCTTAGTCACCAAAGCTAACCTAGGGTAGCAGTACAGTAAGCACTCAGGACTGACCTCTCAAGTCTCACAGAAGTTTGGTAGGATGGGTTGGACAGAATATAGCAAAGCACCCAACAGAGCTTACACTCATGGATCATAGATGTAAAGCTGGAAGGGTCCAAACACCCTTATTTTACAGACAAGGAAACTAAAACCTAGGCCAATAATATTTTATGTAAGTTTTTGTGTGTGCAAATATATGTTTGTACACATAAACACACAGAAAAGCAGCTAGATGGCAGAATGGATAGAGATCAGGTCTTAGCATCAAGAAAACCTAATTCAGATCCTGCCTCAGACACTTACTGGACAAATCACTTAGTCTCTCTTACCTTCAGTCTCCACATCTGTAAAATGAGGGATTTAGACTCAATGGCATCTAAGATTGTTTCCGGCTCTAAATTTATGACACTATGATCCCAGAGAGATCAGCGTATAGGCATTATCTACCGGATCTAATCATGAACATCAAACACCACTGTGTCCAGATGAATCTGTAAAGAAACTTTATGTGATACATAAAATTCGGTGCCCAGAATTTCTCATGTTGCTCTCAAAGGATGTTGTGCACACAATACAAAATGAGGAACTTCCTCTATTTCTTTCATCTAAATGCTGAATCTTGAACAAAAAATAAATAGGATTGGTATTATTTAAACTAGAGGAGAGGAGACACTCAGGAGTCAAAGGATCTGAGTCCAAATTCCACCTCTGATGCTTGATAGCTCTACCACCAGGTTTCATGTCACTTAATCTCCTTCTAGAACCAGGATTTGAACCCTGATACCTGAATCCAAATACAGTGTTCTTTCTACTATAGCACACTGCACATATCACAGATCTTTGAAATACTGAAGACAGGCATTGGAATGGATAACTCCTGTTAATAGGATTGAAACAGACGCTGGCACTCAGCAGAACATTCCTGACCAATTTTTAAGTTGTGTATTACATACACAAATTTTCTTTATAAATTCATCTAGAGGTAATGGTATGGTTCACTGTTGGTCTTGCCTCATTAACGTGAGCTTCTTTCATTTCGCCACAGGACAAGATTTAAAGTTTGAGATTTTCTAGGACTAGGTTAAGTTGACATGTGTTATGGACTTGTGCTTTCCTTAAGTGTTCAACTTTTTTTCGCAGCCTAAGGATATATTTCTTGACTTCCTAAGTCTATCCAATAGACATCTTATCCTTAAAGGATTTCATTTGATAATTCCTTTCTCTTCCCTATCAAAAAGAAAGGAAATTGAAGTGGGGTTCCAGAGGGATTCCCCCTTTCTGATTTAATCCTGAATTCAAGAATGGAATTAATTAAATCCATATACAAATATATATTTTGCATATCAGATCATGAAGCACATGAGGATCCTTTGCGGGGTGGAAAGCTTAAAAACAAAAAAGCCCAAGAAAAGGGTTGCTGAGTTGTGTCCAACAGGGTACATTTACATTAGCACATGTGCTAGTTAGAAAGAAATTAACATAAGAAATTTTTGTTACTCCCACACAACACATCTGCCAATCTAGCATTTGTGGGAAGCAATAAGATTCTAAGGCATCAAGAAAGGAGTAACCAAATTAGCAGGATATTTGGAATGAAAACAAGTACACCTGAAAGCAACCAACAACTAAAGAACCTCTTTCCCCCAAAAAATGATACCAAAAAGGGGCAATAATTTTGCCTGGGAAAAGTGAAGTGGAAATGAGGGCTTCAGATTCATGTCTTTACATCTGTGGCTTCATCTACTTTTAATACCACCGTTATTCCCTACAAAGCGTGCTATGACTCTCAGTTTTCCAATTTAAATTTTTTTAAGTATATAAAAATTTATCAAACAACCACTGTGCAAAGTACTAAATACTAAAGGCAGATACAAAGTTTAGATCCCAGTGCTCTGAACATAGTAAATGTTTAATAAATGCTTTTTCATTTATTCATTCATAGATAAGACAAGTTTCCTTGCCTTCATTGAGAAAGATAACAATCTGGTAGGGAGTTGAGATTTTACACACACACACACGCAGAGCTAAAATACCCAATAATAATCAATACATTATTTATATATCAATCAAATGCTATGTGAAGGCCAAAGAGGAAGGTTGCTGGTTACTGTCAGCTGGGATTAGGAAGACTTTATGGAAGAAGTGGCAAATGAGTTGGATCTTCAATAATAACTCAGGATTATATAATTCTTTAAAGTATGCAAAGCAGTTTACATAAATTATCTCTTTTGGTCCTCACAACAGCTTAGGTGCTATTATGATTCTCTTTTTACAGATAAGGAAACTGAAGTTCACAAAGGTTAAGGGACTTTCCCAAGGTCACCAGCACAGGTTTGAGTTGAGATTTTAATCCAGGTCTTCTACCCGCAAGTCCAGTGCCTCCCTTTAAAGGGTAGGTTACAATCAAACAGGGGGCAGCTAGGTGGTGGAATGGATAGAATGCTGGGCCTGGAGTCAGGAAGACCTGAATTCAAATTCATTTTTACTCTTCTTCTTTGAATGTTTTCCTTGTTATTTTAGAAAATGAAAAAAAAACAGACATAATATCCTGATAAGGACCTCTTGACTCTTAAAAATACTAAAATCCTAAAAGGTTTGTATCTCTAAGGTCCCTTCTAGCTCTGAGTCCCATGATCTTATGTTTACTTTTTTTAGAAAAGAAAGAATAACATGGAATTATTCATTTGTAGTTTAGGATCCCTATGACTCTCAGATCTTTTTCTGACATCCTTTCACATTATCTAGCCAATCTTTTCTCCCATTTAGTATTTTTGGTTTTTTGCAGTATGAGCAAGTCGGCAAAAACATATTAATCCCCCACTATGTGTCAGACCTTATACTATGCACAAAGAATACAAATACAAGTAAAAAGAAAGAGTTCCTGCCTTCAAGGAGTTTGTATTCCAATGGCAAAATACAATAAATAAAAGGAAGCTAAAAATTGGGGGAGTGGGGAGAGAAGGTACCTAGGTGTATATGGGATGGACAAGTGGTGGACAAATCCAAAGAGTCAGGAATGGAACCAAGTAAGGAGACAAGGAATGAGTATGGCTGCCCTGGGCCCTTCCTCAAAATGGAGGTTCTGGTAGGAACTCAGCAATCAGAGGATAAGGCTGTATGAAGAAGGGGATCTTCCAACATAAGGGTGAAAAGGCTTCTGGGACATGGAAAAGTCAAGAGAGTCAGTGTACTAATTTGCACTTGACATAAAGGAAGCTCTCCCAGTACTGATGAACCATGTATTCAATTTATCAAAACCATTATGAAGTCTTCTCATTTTTCAAGATATTAGAATTCATACCCAACTTGATAAATTTATATATTTTATATTTGATAAAGCCTGGATTTCCTTCTTTCAGCCTGGTCATTAAATAATTCTACATAGGCCTTTCTTCCAATTTATAAGTAGTCAAAGGATACGAATAAACAATTCTTAAAAAAAAAAAGAATTGCAAACTTAACAACAGGAGAAAAATTACTTCAAATATCTAATAATAAAGGAATTAAAATAGCTCTAAGTTTTGTCAAACAGCCAGAAAATTAATAAAAATGACAGAAGATAGAACTAGTGTTGGTGGAGCTAGCAGAAGACAAGGACACTAATATCATGTTAGTGGAGCTGAATAATTCCAGACATTCTGGGAAGTAATGTGGAATTGTGCTTAAAAAGTAAAATTGTGCATACCCTTTGATCCAGCAATACCACTACTAGTTCCATATCTCAAAGAGATCAAAAGGGGCAGGGGGTGGGGGGAGGTGGGGGAGAAGGACCTACTTCTACAAAAATATTTATAGCATCTCTTTTTGTGGTGGCAAAGAATTAGAAATTGAGGGGATGCCCATCAGTTGAGCAATGGCTGAACAAGTTGGGGCATACGATTGTGATAGAACACTATTGTGTTATGAGAAATGATGAGCAGGCCAATTTCAGAAAAACCTGAAAAGCCTTACATGAACTGATGCAAAGTGAAGTGAACAGAACCAGGAGAACACTATACAAAATAACAGCAACACTGTATGATGGTCAGCTATGAATGACTTAGCTTTTCTCAGCTATATAATGATCCAAGACAATTCCAAAGAACTCATTATGAAAAATGCTATCCACATCCACAGAAACAACTGATGGAGTCTGAATGCAGATTGAAGCATACTATTTTCACTTCCTTTATTTTTTTCATTTTTTTTCTTTTGCTCTGCTTCTTCTTTCACAAGATGACTAATATGGAAATATGTTTTACATAATAGCATATGTATATGTATATATATATACACATATATATATCAAATTGCTTACTGTCTTAGGGAAGAGAGAGGGGAGGAAGAGGAGAAAATTTGGAACTCAAAATTTTCTAAAAGTGAATGTTAAATTTGTCTTTACATGTAATTTGAAAAAATAAAATACTATTTTAAAAAGTAACAAAAATAGCTTTACCCTTTGACCCAGAGATACCATCACTGGACATGTACCCTCCAATAAGGCCAAAGAAAAGCCCCATAGAAAGAAAAGTCCCAAGTATGCCAAAATATTCATAGTAGCACTTTTTGTGTTAGCAACGGAGTAGGAAAAAAAGTAGGTGCCCATTGAATGGGGAATGACTAAACATATCGCAATATAGGAAGAGAAACCAATGGAATGGAATATCATTACCCTGGGAAATTATGAATATAAAGAATGCAAAGGAACACAGGGAGATAGGGAGATAGATGAGGCTGATATAGAAACAGGAAAAACACATGCACAATGATTTCAACTATCCAAACTGGGAAAACAGTAAGAAGGAATGACTCCTTAATAATTATGATGGTTGCCCCCCCCCACCAAAAAAAGGTAAGAAAATATAACTCTTCACCCTTTCATTGCAGAAATGGAGGACTATGAGAGTAGAATACTATATATACATACACACACGTGTACACACACACACACACACACACACACACACACACACACACACACATATCAAGCTTAGTCAATATGCTGATTCATTTTCCTAAACTTTCTTTTCCTTTTTTCTCTTTATTACAAGGAAAGACTTGTTGAGTAAAGTAGGTAGGTAGGGGAGGGAAAGTTTCAGAAATGAATACTATGCAAAAACAAAAGGCATTAAAAAGAAGTTTAAAATGTTGGTCAATAGTACAAGGTTAAATCTTGGGCTCCCAAGCAAAATGTTAGAAAGGACCCTTTGATCCTGTATTAATGTAAAATTAAACAAGATCTCCAAATATGCTAAGATGAAGGAGCAACTTGGCCAATTTAGGTCAATGGAGAAAAAAAAAGATCTCTATTAGAGTCTTTCTCTACCTTGGACTCTGGTATGCTCTCCATTGTTTCTTCCTCCAAACAAATTAAATCAACATAATTAATGAAAGTCAGTATGGATAGAGGATCAACCTTGGAAAAAAGGGTTCAAGCCTTGTGACTAACACATACTCTCCGTGTAACCCAGGGCACAACACAACCTCTCTGGGCCTCAGGCAATTCTCTCAGATGATAAATTACAAGATTATGGCCAGCCATTTTTTTTTTGTTATCTTCCCTGCCTGCCACTGCTCCCTTCAGACCACTGGACCTTACTATCTGCCCAGCCACTGAGTCCTTCTGGAGTGCCTTAACTCTATCAGCTCTACAACTCTCACTTTGCCAATTACTGAGTGCTTTCCATGCCCCAAAATGCCTATCCAGCCCCAGCAATACTTCACATTCTACCCCTGCCATTTTCTTGCCATTTGCCCTAGCTCCTGCTATACCTTCTAGACTCCTAGGCCTTGCCCTTCTGCCCGTTCCTGAACACATACTTACCTCCCTCCTCTGAAAGACTGCCAACTGGAACCATAATCAAATCAATCCTGCCATTGTTATTAGGAAAGATGTGTGTATCAACTACCCTTGTGGTTCCATTCCTCATCCCTGTGAATTCTTGAAACACTCTGCCCTAGCCACCACTGCATTTTTTCCATGTTGTCAATATTTCTTGTCTCTTCCATTAGAATGTAACCTCCTTAAGGGTGCAGGGGTTGTCTCATTTTTATATTTATATTCCCAGAACTTAGCATAGCGCTTAATACTTTTTCATTCATTCATTCAACACTAGTAGGAGGAATCTCCATGCCAGGAGTTCCTCACACCAATGAAATCACTGGTGCAGACCCCCTCCCCCAAAGAAAACATTTAAGTAATACATTAAGTGACTAATCTTTTAAAAGTAATCCTTCCTAACTATCCAGCTGATGTGTATTGTGTATAAATGTAGTGTTTTATGGAGCCTTCAGGGATTCAAACACTTTGGAAATAGTTGTAAGGGCAAAGTGGGACTTTTTGATGTTTTTTTCTTTTGGAGTGCTTCTCAGCACTAAGGCAATCAAGTGCCTTTGATTGAGTCTTACCTTTGTTTGAATCGAGAGTCTTTGATTGAATCAAGAGTCTTTGATGACCTGCTTAAGTCAGAAGAAAGCCTAAGTCATATAAGTTTGAGTCACATGGTTGTGACATCCTCTGACCCTGAAGAAGTGTATATATACTCTAAGGTTAGCATTTTATTTTCGGGCTCACTCATTAGAAGAGTGTTCGTGTGATCTGGCCAGATAAGACTCTGGGTAGCCATTAAAGAGTGCCCCACCCCCAGCCTTGAAAACCCAGATGTTGGTGTTTCTCTTTCTAGTAACTATGTATGCATTGCTATGGACAGACAGTTAGAAGCCCTGTTTGCTGATGTGTTATTTGCTCTGTTTATATAATTTCTGCTTGTAATTTCTGTTTGTGTTTTCTCTGAAGTTCAGAGGGCTGACTTTTCCCCCTGAACTAAGTGAATGATATATGTATGTTTAATTAAAATGAGACTGTAAACCCCTTAAAGTTGCTTTCCTTAGAAAAGCAGATCAAAGAACCTTGTGCTAGCAGCCCTCCTGTGTGCTGGTGTTATTGGTCTTACACCTCCAAAGCAGCTCCTAGCAACATTATTGTTACAATAGTCCTTTTAAAGAATCAAGAGATTCTCAAATCCAAGATACCTGGTTTTCCCATTTAGTCTCTTAAGAGCCTCTTCCATCTAGCAAGCCCCAAACCTTGCAGAGATTGCTGCCCCAAATACTGAATGCTATGAAACTCATTCAGTTCAGGCCTTTAATAAAGTTCATTCATTCATCAAAACATTAGTGAGCATCTATAATAACAGATACCTTTTAAGTA
Organism: Trichosurus vulpecula; assembly: GCF_011100635.1. NCBI lineage: Eukaryota > Metazoa > Chordata > Mammalia > Diprotodontia > Phalangeridae > Trichosurus > Trichosurus vulpecula. The sequence goes on from NC_050579.1 coordinate 97,751,733, forward strand.
GCATTTTATAAATTGTTTTCCTCACAAAAGTCCCACTAAACAGGTAGTGAAAACAGTATTTTCTCATTTTACAGATGACTAAATTTAGATTCATAGAACTTAAGGGACTGACCCATGATCACATAACTCAATCTATGTTGGACTTATATTGAGGTTTTTTTCTGAATCTATGTCCAGTGCTCTTTTCACTACAACATACTGCTTTTTCTAACGCCTACTATATGCAAAACACTGTGCTAAAGCACTGCAAGGAGCACAATGTGGAAGATGTATGGTCCCTGTTCTTGAGATTCTTACAACCTAGTGGCCTGATGCTAAGCTATTGGGGTGCTCTGCCAACAGGCTCCCTACAAATCTAATAGTAATAATGTCTCTAGGCTACATATTTAGAATTTCTTCATGAAAATGTCATTCTAGACAGAAGCAAGACTTACTGAAGTTCATAGAGTAATGCTTTCATGCTTTCCCCATGTCTGCCATTATGTTTTATTCAGTACCATACTTTATCACTCAATTGTTGTTGTTTATTCATTTCAGTCATGTCTGACTCTTCGTGACCCCATTTGGGGTTTTCTTGGCAAAGATACTAGAGTGGTTTGCCATTTTCTTCTCCAGCTCATTTTATAGATAAGGAGACTGAGTCACAGAGAGGTAAAGTGACTTGCCCAAGGTCACACAGCTAGTTCTCATCTCAGGTGAAATTTTAATTCAGGGCTCGTGACTCCAAGTACAAAGGTCTATTCACTATTCATTGGTGTGTTGTGATGTTTAGCTGCATGATCATAGAAGGAAGGTAAGTTAATCTTTACAAAATCATACCAGTTGCTCCTCCATATCTTCTACCTCTCGTAAGTAACTGCAAATTGATTATCTGATAATCTGTTCAAGCAGCTTCCTAGGTATTGAAATTAAACCAATTGGTCTATAATTCCCAGGCCAATATTTTTTTTATATCATGAATTTTTCCCCTTTTGGTCTTTAGGGACTGTTCTATCTTTCATGAGTGTTCAAACAGAAAAAAAAATAGCTCATGACTCTAAAATTATATCCAGTAATTTATTAAACACCCTGAATTGTTTCAGAGTCAAAGTAAAGATGGGAAGTATCTTTAAATATCTAAAGACATGAGAGGTAAAAAGTTCAAAACAAATGTTGATGCAGAAGAAATGGAAATATTTACTGCCTGAAACCACAGTGATGGGACATAGAATTAAATGGCATTCTTTGGATTTTAAGGCAGCTGGGACAGGGACTTATTGCTAGTAATTTAATTCTCTAAATTGCAAAGTGACAAACTCAGCATGAATGCCTAATTCCAAATGAAAAAAGCTCTTGGACATCACCACCATTTGGGACAATACCTTAAGTTTATTAAATAAGAAAAAAAATGTGTCCAAAGGCAATCCCACTTTCCACCTCCCTTAAAAGCCAAATTCATTGTCAGCTCGCTGACTTCAGATAGCCACTATAGGATATGAAAGTCTAAAACCACATAACCAATAGTAACATGTTGGGTACCTGTAATTTGTTCTCTGCAAAAATTCTGGGTTTTAGTAATGCTGCTTGTAATCATGGGAAGATGAATTGAGTAGATAAAGCTGGGGCAGTATAAATCTGGATTTCCTTAGTGGGGATTTCGTATCATGGATGCTTAATAGCTAATGAAACAGAAGTGCTTCTTTACTCACTGTGCCTAAATATAGAGTTTAATATGGTTATTACTTAGGGACCCACACTTTTGTGAATTCCACATTGGCTCTCCGATAGCATGCTGTACTTTTGAATGCCCATGAAAACAATTTAAAAGCTTCAGCAGATAGAGTACATGGTGGCTTGCATAGTACCCAAGGAAATATACTACATGACTTCCAGTGCATTTCCAAGTACAATTCAAGGTCCAGATATTAATCTAAAAATCTTTTCAAGTATCTAAATCTGACCTTATTACGGAAGAAATTGGTCTAATTTAATGTAGGCAGTTGTATTATCTCCCTGTGTGTCCTTTTTTGATTATTAGGTCAGGCTAATCTTGGTACTGGAGAACAGATGCTTTAGCGTACTTCCCTCCGGTCTGTAGGGAGGGTGGGGGAGGGGCGGCGTTTGAAGTAGAATGTGGCAGCTCTGTCCAATGCAGTAATTGTGGAGGTTGTATATGTTGTGCAAGTTCAGTCTTTAAAACGAGGAAGTTGAACTAGATGACCTCTATTTACTTTTAGCTGTAAATCTATGATTATATAATCCTGGGAACAGTTTTTCTTGGTTACAAAGGAGGATTCTGTGGAGTAGGGAGTATTTGGGGAAATTACTGTCATTTAAAAAAAAGGCACAATTACAGCTTTAATATATATATATACATACATATATGTATGTATGTGTATATATATTAATATATGTATTATATATATATATATACACATACATAGAGAGAGAGAGAGAGAAAGTCAGGTACCTATAACAAGCACCCTAGACCCACCACCATCCATCTTGGTCCTGAGGACACTTTAGGTTTTATTGAAAAGAGGTAGGGTGTCATCACCCCCTAGCAATGCTGTGAAAAGAGGCTTAAATTGTTCTCACCCTTTCCAAGACCCACTACTCTTTTATTCGCCCACCAAATCAAAAGATCAAGCCAATGTCTTGGGTTGATGTACACCTCATCCCTCAAACTCTCTATCTGTATTCATTACTCACATTATATTTAACAGCTTGGCTGTCTTACTGCCCTCATGAGAACAAAATTCTCCTGATATCCCCAAGGGAAAGTTCTTTTATGTTCAAATATATTCTTCATTATCATCATTATCATCGAATCAGAAATTTGGAATTGGAATCCTAAACTGAGGCCTGTAGATATTAAGTGAGTTGCCCAAGGTCACACAAATAATGTCAGAGGTGAAATTCAAACCCAGGTATTTTTGTTTATTATTATCAACAATAATAATATACATGTATATACAATATACACAATAACAATAATCCAGTACTCCTTCTACCATAACCTGCTAACCATACTATGGTTGTATTTTTTTAAGCAATGATAAAACTCAGGAAACAAAGAATCCAAAAGGCAACCCCATGTTTTCCAAGCAGCCTAGGAATAAAACTCTATAAACAGTTTTGATTTCCTTACATGAAACACTGACAGACCTCTCACACTCAAATACTGTACAAGGATTCTCCTTGACATTAGGATGGAACTAGTGTCATTAAGCCAATAGGTCTATAAATAGTGTAAATGAAAATAGCAAACCTGAAATGTTTTGCTTGTCACTTCTCTGTAACTCGAAATGTTAAGCTTGCTGTTTGCTCATCTTTATGCAGCCCAAAAATGGGGCTAAAGTTTCAATAAGCTAAATAAATTCATAGTGGAAATTCCGTTTTCAAAGTACTTCATGAACAATGTAAATGGAAAGAACCACCACCACCACCAAAAAAAAAATCAAAAAAGAATGCCACAAAATTACAAAGCAAAAGCTTCACCTCTAAAGAGGTGTGAAAAGATCCCCCCTCCCTCTCTCCCCACCACTGCTTTTCAGAGGCAGGACAGGAGTCCACAGGCAGGGAATATTGTATATCATATCACATTTTCCCAATATATAGGTTGCTTTTGATGAATTTTTTTCTCTTTTTCCTTTTCAATATCCTTTATTATAAGGGATAACTCTCTGGAGAAGGGGAGGAGGTTTAAAGAGAGAAAGCTAGTTGATGTAAAATAATAAAAAATAATAGTATTTATATGTCGCTTTAAGGTTTAAGAAGGACTTTTCACATATTACCTTATTTTATCCTTACAATAATCCTTGGAACTAAGTGATATTGTTAAGATTATAATTCTACACCTGAGGAAACATTGGCAGAGAGAGGTTAAGTGACTAACACAGGTAATAAATATGTGAAGCGGGACTTGAATTCAGATCTCCCAGACTCCAGGTCCAGCGCTCTATCCACCTAACCACCCACCTGCCTCAAAAGGTAGCAAAATACAAAAGATCTCAATAAAACCTTATTGCTAAAAAACAAAGTATCTAGTGGATATTAGAGAAAAATTATACTTAAACTAGAACTGTGCCTTAAAGAACCCATTGAATCAGAATCAAATGACAGAAAATAAGGTAAAACATTCTCTAAGAGCATTCTAAAAGGGAACTAATGAAGAATAATTACTGACCTAAAAGGTAATTACTCACCCTAAGCTAAATTCAGAAGATAGATTTGCTTCCTAACCAGTCATCTCATTTCCAGTTTCTTCTCCAATCTTACCCAATACATAATATAATCAAAGTCAGCAGGAGCCTCTCACTCTCTGTTGTCTAAAACTAAAGTCTTCCACGATCTGGACTCTATATACCTTCCCAGTCTTCTCTGATGTTACTTTCCTTTGAAGGCTCAGTATTTTAGACAATGCTAAGTGCTGGCTAATTATACCTTTTCACCTCTGTGCCTTTTCTCACAGCATGCTCTAGAACACCACACCACTCAATCTCTGACCACTGAAATCCCTCCCTGCCTTCGAAGCCCAGCTCAGATGCCAGGTCCTCAAAACTTGTCCCTATCCCACAAGTTGGAAGTGATCTCCCTCATGTCTGAAATTCCTTAGAAAAATGTTTGTACTTCACTGCTATTATTTACCACATTGTTTTTATGGTAGTTACCTGTCTACATGTCTTATCACCCCTATTGGATTATAAGTTCCTTGAGGACAGGAACATTGATATTTGTTTCCTGTACAGCAGTGGTATCAAACTCAAACAGAAATGGGGGCCACTGAATTGTAGATAAGGATTCTTCCCGGCCACATACATATTGACTTAGAAAGCCACACATTAACATTCTCTATGTTCTATTGCATTTTCATTTATTTTATTAAATATTTCCAATTAAATTTTAATCTGCTTCAGGCATTCAGCCTGCAGTGAGTTACAGCACTTAGCGTAATGCCTTACCAAGTAGATGTTCAATAAATGTTTGTTGCATGAATGAATTAATTGCCAAGGCTAATCCATTCATAAGTCAAAGAAAACAACCTGATCTCTTCATTTACTTCTTGTGAAATAACATCAATATGAAGAAGATTCCCTGCCCTCCAATAATCAAGCTTCTAACTCTCCGGCTTTAGGATCATGGGAATAAACTTGAAAGCGTTTAATGGGACGGGTGCACCAAAGAAACTATGTTCCTCTTATGATGTGTGTGTGTCTGTGTGTGTGTGTGTGTGTGTGTGTGTGTGTGTGTGTGTACACACTGTGTTTAGCCAAGAGCTGAAAGATTTGAGCTTCAAAAAAAAATAACAGGTACAATTAACTTAGAATTAACTCCACCTTACTACTAAAGGGTAATTCTCATTTTGATTGCTTCCCTCCCTCCCCCACTCCAAATTCATTAGCACATAAAACTATGATGTGTCATAAGTATCACACACCTGGGCATCATCAAGGTTACCACAAGGGTTTACAAATGAGCAACCAGCCATTCATCCATCTTAACACTTGGCTAAAATGCATGCTGATGAAATTAAAAGGACAAAAAGAAATAACTCTCTTCCTAGTCACTGCTGTGTTTCCTTTTCCACAAAAGTTCAGTGTTCCCTCAGGAAACATTCACTCTAGCCAACTGGAAGATTTCAAAGCTTTCAACATTTTTCACACCACATGGGGTGTCACATTTTGTTTTTTAAAGGTTCTTTTTGAAAGAAACAGTTGTCAAGGCTAGCAAGACCCACCAACTATGCTGTGGATTGTGTATGTGTGCGAGAGAGCACAGATATACTCACAGCCATTAAATATCCCATCCTCTCACCTCTAATTACAACCTGACAACCAGAATTAGGGTTATAGAATTTTAGAGCTGAAAAGGAATTTAGGAATATTTGAATCCAACCCCTTCACTTTATAGATATGGAAACTGAGGCCCAGAGAGGGTGACTAGCCTAAAGTCACAGTCGACCGAAATTTAAAATCTTATAATGTACTGTATGATGCACTTCACAGAAACAGGATGGCCTTGATTTTGCCCTTATCAGTAGCTTGGGAAGGTTATTTTTTAAAATTGTTATAATAATCACAAAACCTTGAGAACATAAAGCAGAGGTGGGCAGGGAATCCAATTTCTTGGGTACACCTACACCATCTTTTGCTATCAAGGTTATCCCCAGGTTCTAGCAGCTAAGAAATAGGGCTTGATCAATAGAGGGCAAGGAGCCCTCTTCATATTGGTTGCAGGAAGTGAATGCAAAGAGCAGGATGTTTTCTTTGATTTTTGAATGCAAGAATCTTGACAAATTGTTCATTCATTCAATCAACCAATATTTAATGAGCATCTACTAGATAAGATTACTCGAGTAACCAAAAATACTTTGCATTATCAAGGAGATGGTCAAAACAATCTTCTTTAAATATGAGGAAAGACACACAGCAATAATAACAAAACCTACAAGGCCAAAATGACCACAGTTAATAATGAAGACTACGAGTATTTAATCCTAAATTCTCATTACATAAATATTAAGAAACAAATAGATCATGATAAAATGCAAGCTTTCCAAACACTAAATTGTACAATAAGGCATTGTTCCTATTGCCATTAGGAAAAGTGGCCATGGGAAATTTCAAAAATTTTATTAGAAATAACAAAACTTTGCATCTTGGACAGTAAGATGCTTTACTTCTAGCATTGGCTATAATGACTGACAATCTGAATATCACTCTCATGAATCAATCAAGATCTCCTGAGCAGAAATTATTTTCATTCTCCAAATCCTTAGTGAGTCTGAGTCTCCTGCATACCCCTCTCTACCCACTTCTCATATTGGTCTGCAAAGTAGATTCTGATACAGGAAGAAGCATTTTCTTTCAGCTTCCCACTTGATCAGCAGGGACTGTGCTCCTTTTGGAAAGACCATCTGGATTCTAATACAGCAAAAATGTTCAAAAAACCAGCACATGTTTAAATGTCAACAATGTGTGGTAACTTCATGAAGAAAGCAAAAGAAAATGGTCTTCCATATTCTGCTTTTCCTATATTATCTTACTGCTCACCACAGCCTGAAACAAGTGGCTCAGGCCAATGGTTTAAATGGTATGACAGCTAATTTTGTCATTCAGAAAATCCTGCAGGAACAGCTTGGATGAATTAAGTTTCTAGCATGAAACAGGTCATGCAAAAACTTTTCTATGCCTAGAGGCAGCTGGAGCATTTCTTACTTTCTCTCATAGAAAAGTTAAATGTTGAATTAAATTATAATGAAATCTACTCAAGAGACCACTTTTATTGGAGGATTGCCTACCTCTTCCACCCCAAACAAATTTTTCACTGGAATAGCAAGTAGTCCCAAAAGCAGAGTGGTTATCTCTCTAAAAAAAATATGGCTTAAGTCTGAATACTTCAGATTCAATCAAATTTTCACCTTTTCTGATACTGTTAAACTGTAGAACTGACTCCAGAGGAAGCAGTCTGTCAGTATATATGTTTATTCTACTAGACTGCAAGTTCTCAGAGGGAATAAACTATACCTTGTAAATCTTTGTATTCTCTTTAAGTGCTTAGCTTTGTGCCTTGTTCATAGGAGGTGTCCACTATGGATTTCTTAACTAAATGAATGAATAATTATGAAATTATCCTTTAAATCCATTCTGAAATGATTTGCAAAGCTTTAAAAGAAAGTCCAACATATATCTTTAAAATAATACCAACAATGCAAACTCTACCTCAGCATGGGGACCATCAAGCTGTGCTTTTAATATGAATGTAAAGAAATGAGGATGATACTTTTCCTATCTCCTCTGATACAATAGTCTACAAAGAGATAATATTAGCTTACTGATTTACTGACCGAATTCTGCCATTTTAACAGGAATAATAATAGCCAATATTTATAAAGCACTTCAGGGTTGTCTGAGCTTCACCAGATATAGAAGGTCAATAACAACGCCACTTTTTAGCAGAGGTCCAAGGAGGTGAAACACAAGACAAGGTCACAGCCCTACCTGGTCATAAAATTATCAGGGTTGAACCAGTTGTTAAATGAATATTTCTCTCCTGTGAAAAATATCCAGCACAGCCAATGAAGCTACTTGGCCAAATTTATGAAAAAAACTCACATACAGATGCTAGTTCCTGTCGCATTCCTTGCAAAAAAAAAAGAGAGAAGTCTGAATAAGTATCCTTATGCCACAAATGACTGATAATCTGAAAATGCACTTTGCACCCACTTTGTGTAGGTCATATAATAGCAAAAATGAAAATAACAATAAATGCTCAAGATATATGCAGTAAATGCAACGTAATTTCAAGGGAAAATTCTAACAATTAACGGGGCGGAGTGGGTTTGAGATCACAAAAAGGTGGCACTTGAAGGGATCCTTGAATACAGCGAGGGATTCTAAAACGTAAAGCTGAAAAGGGAGTGTAACACAGGCAATGTGAGAAGGTGGAGAGTAGAATGCAGTGTCTAAAATGGCAAATAGGCCAGTTTTCATCCATAGTGAGACCAAATTTCCCTTTACAATTTTTTCTCGAACCCCTTCCAAGATTTCCTGTTAATTCAGGACTAAGATCAGTTCCATGCTCCTCTGCAGCTAGTGACCTCTATCTACAAGCGTTGACAACACAATTTACTTCTGTTACTTTAAAAAATAATAATAAAGCTAAGAAAAGCCTCATTAATTGGAAGATCAGTAGTTGTGACGAAATAACCGGGATAAGAACTGAGACAAGAAAAGATCCACCAGACCTCTCCTACATCTTCAGATCTTTCTAAACTATACAATCACGAAAATAGAAAGGATCTTCGATTTAGACCCGAAGGACCTGGGTTCAAATCCTGATCTTTGTCATTTAATATCTGTGTGATTCTAGGTAAATTGTAAACTCTCTGGGCCTGTTTCCTCATAATCAGGGAGTGGGACTCTATGACCTCTATGTTCCCTCCCACCTCTAAATCTATGATTCTAAGTACAGAGACCCAATATTTGCACATAGAAATTCTCAGCATAAATTTCACATTTAAAAAGTCCATTCATTTGGTTAAGAGAGTGGGAAGGAGAGTACTGATTCAGGCACGTAGTGTGAGCTAAATTTCAGTTACTTCAAAAGATCTGTGATTTCAGCAATGTGGTGATTGCCTCCACCCACACAGGACCACAATTCCACTACACTTTAGTATACACCTGCAGCTATTACAACAAAGTAACTAGCATTTATGTGTGTTCTAAAGTTTGCAAACTACTTTACAATATCATCTCACTGTTTTCTTGCAACAACTTTGGAAAGCAGGCACTAATATCCCCATTTTACAGATGAGGATACAGAGGTTAAGTGATTTGTCCAGGACCACCCAGATAATAAGGCTGGATTTGAACTCGGGTCTCCTGAATTCCATGTCCAGCACTCTATTCCTTCTGCTCTTTGGTTAGCTTCTTTAGAGTGTGGATTTATGAGTTGTAAAGCCCTCTAAATCACTACCAGTCCAATCTTTTTTTGAATAAGCCTTTGCACACTTAGTCTGTCTCTGGACTTATACATGAAGCTTTTCTCATTTGGTAGAACCTAACTGAGCTTATAAGCATAGGCTTCGAGAACCCAGGATCACTTCCATGTGACAGGATAGAGCAACCAGTCCCCATATCTGATCACCTTCTGAAGAAAAGGAACCAAAAGTACCAAATGGGAAAGACAGTGACTCTTTGTTACTGATGACCAACTATGACTATAAATATAACTAAAATGAAACCACACTACAATGCACATTTCACTTAAAGCCAAAGGAAACATCCCAGAAAACAGAAGCATTGTGAGCATAGACCTTGACACCACTCATATCAAGCCAATGATAAGAGGAAAAAAACCAAGAAGCATAAAATAAAAGTAGGAGACAATGATCATTAGATCACAGTCCAGTGTCTGAATTATTCTATTACTAGCATGTATTAATTACCCAACATGTACTAAGAAATACATTCACTAGACATAAAAGATACAAACCCTACTCTCAGAAAGTTTGTATCTGGGGGCGGGGGGAAGGAAAAAGAAAGAAAATACTTGGTTGGGTTAGGTACTTTGTTCTAGGCAGACAGATCAATAGAAACAAATCTTTTCTTCACTCAGGATCTCTTCCATAAGGTAAGCTTAAAGCTTCAGTAGCCTACCCCTACCCCATCTTCAGTGGAGTTTTTTGGAAGGATAGAAATAATTAAGAAAAGCTAAGGTTTAGTTCAGAAAAACTCTTGTATTAATAAAAATAAGTAATGTGATTTTTACACTCATTACTGTTATTAAAGAAACTGGGTTTGGGTTGTTGTATTTTTCCTTCTACTGGATCAATAACAACATTAAGGCACAGACCAACTTTAAGCGGATGTCAGTCTGCCAATCATCAATTTGAAAAACCACTGCCCTGTGCCACCCTGTCTCACAAGCCTAGTTTAATTTCCTGAGGAATCTTTCACCACAGAAATAATAGTCAAGGTGAGAGGTGTCCAGAGGGAGGTAAAAATCTATGTCATTGGATGAAAAATACTTTTCTGTCACTATACTGTTTTCTAACATCTGTGCGAGATGAAAAGAAACACAGAAGTGACAAAGTGAGGTGAGGTTATATTTAGTGGCCAGTGAAGAGATGAACTTGGCCCGTGGCAGAAATTCCCTAGCACTTTAAATCCGTTTTCTATTGAAAATATTCAAGTTGAACACTACCCTGAAAAATTGCACAACCTAACAGGGAAAAAAAAAATCCCTGCAGGGCCTAAATGTTCATATGATCACAGTATACCTCAAAGAAGTGCTTTATTAGATCCATAATACTATTTTGTGCTGCAATGCTAGTATTTGGAAAAGACAAAATCAGAGCCCCACTATGTTGCTATATTTATGATCCTTGTCCTAAGGATAATGTATAAATGAGACTACACTATAAAGAAGCATTTCTACATTTTAATTGCTAACCCCTCTTGAAAGGAGTTCATAGTAAATTAAAAATTTATCCATAGGTACAGAAGTACTTTTAAAACTGGGAGATTTGTCATCACTAAGACTGTGGGGGTTGACCCCCATGTGGGGTCACAACCCACAGTTTAAGAAGTGCTGCAGGGGCCTCGAGTGGAAGAAGTTTAAGCAGCCCTGGACCAAGGGTTATTAACCTCAGGCCTATACATTTAATTTTTAGAAATATTTTTGATAACTATATCTCAATTTTTTGGTAATTTATATATTTTGTTTTATGAATTTTTAAACATTATTCTGGGAAGGGTTCATAGGTTTCACCAGATCAGTTTGACACAAAAAAATTATTAAAAAAAACTCTGAGCTAAAAAGATCCCCTAAAAGCTGCTTAGTTCCTCATAAGAATCAACTGTACAATTTGGGTAGGTGGCATGAAAACTGGTATTAGTCAAGGTAAAATAAACTTGATGGTTAAGTTTACTCTAAATAAAGATAACTGATATTACAGAGAACATACATAAAACTCAAAAATTATTTTTAATATTAAAAGATAACTATTATAATAAATATTGCTCAAGAAATAATTAATGATGAGCTCAATGATCTTAGACTTGCACAAAATCATGAAGAGTGAAATGAGCAGAACCAAGAGAACATTGTATACAGTAAAAGCAATACTGTTTTAAGAATGACTTTGAATAAATAAGTTATTTTGAGTATAATAAATAACCAAATTAAGTATAAAGGACGTATGAAGAAAGACACTGTCCGTATTCAGAGAAAAAACTAATAAAGATATGTACAGAATAATTTTACATTATACACACGTTATGTGTGTGTATATATATATATATGTATATATATTAGACCCACATGCCTATTTGTGTCTAATGGTGGCCATCTCTAGAGCAGAGGGGGGAGGGAAGAAAAAAAGACATTTACATGATAACTGTGTTATATATTTGGAAGGAACAGCAAGTTGTACATGGTGGATTTGCAGTTTCATGTTTGATCATCTTTTCTATTATAGTGTTATGGATATGCTTGTTTTATTCCATAAATTAAAAATTAAATAAGCTTTTTAAAAAAGAAATAATGTTTCCATATTAACATTGAGAAAATACCTTTTGAAGCAACACTTAAAGAATTGCAATGTCCAGGTACAAAATAGTTCATTCTTCCCAATCTTGTTATCCATTCTTACTTAACTTAATCTTCTACCTCAAACTTTGAATTTCTTCCATAATCACAAGCAATAACAGCAGTTCTGGGTTTAGTGCCACATTTCTAAAAGCTCTTATGAGTAAACTTTTAAAATTAGATGCTATTATCCGAGTAGAACATCAATTTTGACTAAGTCTGCTAATTAAGGAAAAGTATAGTTTCCCATTGCAGATATAATAAATAGCTCAGTCTCAGGAACGCTGCTTATTCCTGTTGTTTCCTTCTCTCTCGTTCAAAATGGTGCTGAAGGAAAACACAACAGATATCGAATGTGTGTATGTGTATGTGTGTATACATATACATATGCATACGTACACAACATATGCATATGTACCACTTTAAAATTTGCACGGTGCTTTACACACATGATCTCATTTAAGTCTCATAACCCTATATGGCAAGTAGTAACGGCGTTATTAGCTCCCCTTTACACATTGAGGAAACCAAGGCTCAGAGAGATTAAATGATTTGGCCATAATCACATAGCTAGTTAATGTCAGAAACAGGATGGGAACCCAGTTCTCTATCTCCCAAGCCAAGCTACTTCCCATATCCAATAAAAAAAATAAATAATAATACCCAATAATAACAACAGCTAACATTTGTGCAGCCCTTTACAATTTAGAGAACATTTTCCTCTGACTATTTCTCCTGAAACTTAAAGTTTACCTTAGATACGCCTTGGCAACTGGCAGCGTCCCAGCTCTCTGACCCCTTTTTTCTATTGAAAAACAACTTTTAATATATGATGAAAATTCTCATCGCGGCTGCTATGGCAGATTAACAAGCAGCTGTTAAAGGGACTTTGAGCTTTGGTGGGGGTGAAGGAGAGTGGGGGGGTCTCTTTCTGAACACTTATAAACCTAGTTTGAAGAGAAAACAAATTTAGATACCTTCCCCATGGTTTTATTCACAAATATCTGTACAAGTTAATGTCAGTGGATGACACTTAACATTTAAATAGGGAGGTCTATGACTGGTACAAGATCACACTTCTGCGAGGAATAGTTCTGCTAAATCTTAGAAGCAAAATTCTATTGCTTCTGTAAAGACAACCTTGGGCCTACCTTAAGTTAACTATCTGCCATAACCCAGCTTTTATCGAGTAAGTAGAAAACACTAGCTCAAAACAGGTAGTATGATGACTCATTTGATTGGGTTTTTTTTAAGTCATGTTTTTTAGGTGATAGCCATTTACCCATTTCTAGCTCCAAGTCTACCATGCACATGATCTTAAGAGAATCACAGACTCCCTCTGGGCTGATTCTCCCCATTTGTAAAATAAGACTACAACTATTTTCCATATACCAGCTTAGGAGAATGTAATCAGAAGAAACTATGCTCTAACAAGTTCATGTTTTTAAGTTACTTCAGGCCTATCAGAGTAAATTTAAAATAGTATCTGCAAGCCAGAATACATTCCAATTTTACCAAGCATTGAATTAACTTTAAAAATAATGCAAATAACCAGAGGGCCCTGACACACATGTTAACACCCCACCCCTGCATCTCTGCCACCATAATAATGATTGCTAGCTTTCCTATAGCACCTTAATGTTTGCAAAGCACCTCAAGGTACCAGGGTTAGTCCCAACTCTGCTACAATCTGAGTTACTTTGGATAAGTCATTTAATGTTTTCCATCTTTTGATTCATAAAATGAGAGAGTAGGATTAAATATAAAGTCCCTTTTAGCTATAAAATCCTATGATTATGATTGAATGGGGGAGGCAAACAGCCTATTACAGAATTATTTTTAAAGAAATTCCCTTTTATTACTTCTGTGATACAGTAGAAAGAACACTGATCACAAGACCGGTCCTGGCTCAGTTCCTTACTTGGTATGTGACCTTGGGCAAATCACTTAAACTCTCTGAGTCTCCATTTCTACATTGGTCAAAAGGACATAACAATACTTGCTCCTGCTTACCTCACAGGGTCATTGGGAGATTCAAATGAAATAATATATGTGGATGAAAACCATAACCCTCTATGCTAATAGAAGTTGTTTATTAGTAGCAGTATTATGCTATTATTATAATACATTCATGTAAATCAACTAAGCTAATAAATCTTTTTAAAATTAAATTTTATTTTATTTTCAAATGATGTTCCACCTTCTCTCCCTCCTACTTTTTCCACTTCCCCAGCAAGAAAACAAGAAAAACAAAATCCTTATTACAGAGATGTACCATTAAATAGGCTAATCAATTTCTAGTGTTCTCAAAAATATTTCCTTCTCAAATACAGAGGAAGATGGGAAGACTGATAAAGAAAGAAATAAGCAGAACCAGGGGAAAAAAGGTGAAAAAACTATAAAAATGTGAATGAAAACAACAGTCAAAAAATGAAACTGAGTACTGTATAATTATAATGACCAAGATTGTCTGTAAGAAGAGAGAAAATCTACCTCTTCTTTCTCTTTTCCTTCTTTTTCTTATTCTAGTGATTGTCATTTTGACTATTATAAACACCCAAATTAACTACAAAGGGCATATGAAGGAAGATGCTATCTGCATCCAGAGAAAGAACTGATAAACAGAAGTATATATAGAAGGATTTTACATAAATATGTATATCTACATATATATGTATATTTGTGTCCAATGGTAGCCATCTCTAGGGCAGGAGGGGGAAGAGAAGGGAAAAAAAGGAAAGAAAAAAAGAAATTTATAAGATAACTTTATTATAAATTTAAAAGGAATCGCAAGTTGTACATAATAGATTTGCAGTTTCATATGAAATATTTTTATTATACTATGTTATGAAAATGCTTGTTTTATTCCATAAATTAAAACTAAAATAAATAAAATTTTTAAAAAGAGAAAAAGAAAAGGTGGGGACTTTAGGTATGGAACATTCTATATGTTGCCTGAATCAGTTGTTGTTTTAGTTAATTTTGCCTTTTTAAATTTCTTGGTTAAAACTGCTTTCATTTCCTCTCTCTTTTATTTTACTTTTTAATTATTTTATATTTTGTTGAAAAGATAGAATAAACAGATAGGAAAACCTGGGCTCAAACCCTACCTGAGCTATTGCTGTATAATGGTCTCCTGGCCTTAACTCTATCCCTATTCCAACTCTACTCAGCTGTCAAAGTGATTTTTAAAATGTAAGATTGACTATGTAGCCCCCATAGCTTGTTTGTAGATGGTTGTTCTCATGTTGTCTCACCCTGTGAGCTCCTTGAGGGCAGGGACTTGCTTTTCTTTGTATCCCCAGCGCTTAGCACGTTGTCTGGCACACATCAGGTGCTTAATAAGTGCTTCTTGACTTGACTTGTCTTTGTAGTCTTCTTATACTTTTATTCTTACTTTACTCCCTGCCACACTGTGATCCAGGTAAACTGACCTACTGGCAATTCCTCACAATCCCTCTGCATCGGCTGCCCTCCATGTCTAAAAAGCTTTGCCTACTCACCTCCTCCTCTTAGCTTCCCTGGCTTTCTTCTATCTCCACACTCCCCCAGCTGCTAAGTCCTTCCCATCTAAGATTACTTTCCATCTGCTGTACATATTATCTTGTATTTCTCCAGTAATTTTCAAGTTGTCTCCACTATTAGAACATGAACTCTTTGAAGGAAGAATTATTCCCAACACTTAGCAGAGTACTCAAAACAGAGCAAAAAGTTTATTAAATGCTTGCTGGCAGATTGGCATTCATTAGCTCTGTGACCCCAACCAAGTCATTTAGTCTCTCAGTGCCCCCCAAAACTGTACGAACATAAGCTGTGATCTACATTGGTGGAGGGAGTTCCTGGTACCAATTAACAATAAATAATAACAAGAAACAAGAATAATGATAGTTAGCATTTATATGTGGTGCTTTAAAGTTTACAAAACACTACAAATATTATCTTATTTGATCCTTAAAACAACCATGGGAGGTGGGTCCTATTATGATATTCATTTTACAAATGAAACTTTTTACAGAAGAAACTAAGACAGACAGACAGTGATAAAGTGATCGCCCAGGATCACACAGCTGGTAAGTGTCCAAGTACATATTTAAATTTAGGTCTTCCTGACTCCAAGCTCAGGAATGAAATCACAGGTATGCTCCTATTCTGCCCCACCTGTCTCCTATCATTTGTTATAAGGACTGGTTCTTTCAAAGGGAGAGGAGGAAGAGATATATTTGGAAAAGAAGGTAATATAAAAACAAAAGATATCAATAAATTTTTTTTCTTTTTTTTAAATTAATTTATTTAGTTTTAGTTTACAACATTCAGTTCCCCAAGCTTGTGAGTTTTAAATTTTCTCCCCTTCCTTCCTCTCCTCCCTCCCCAAGACAGCATGAAATCTAATATAGGCTCTACATATACATTCATGTTAAATATATTTTCACATCAGTCATGTTGTAAGGAAGAATTATATATAACCAATGGAATGAACCATGAGAAAGAAGAAACAAAACAAAAAAGAGAGAGAGGAAATAGTGTGCTTCAATCTGCATTCAGATTGTATTTCTTTCTCTGGTTGTGGATAGCACTTCACATCATGAGCCACTTGGAGTTGTCCTAGAACCTTGAATTGCTGAGAAGAGCCAAGTCTATCAAAGTTAGTCATCGTACAATGTAGATAAAACTGTGTATAATGTTCTCCTGGTTGTGCTCACTTCACTCAGCATCAATTCATATGAGTCTTTCCAGGTTTCTCTGAAGTCCACTGCTCATCATTTCTCATAGCACAATAGCATTCCATTACATTCATCTACCACTACTTGTTCAGCCATTCTCCAATTGATGGTCATTCCCCCAATTTCCAATTCTTTGCCATCACAAAAAGAGCTGCTACAATATTTTTGTACATATGGGTCCTTTTCCCATTTGTATGATCTCTTTGGGATACAGCCCTAGAAGTGGTATTGCTGGGTCAAAGGAAATAAAAATTTTTACAGGAGAAAAGAAAACTGTTCCCTCTTCCAGGTATTTGAAACACTCCCTTTCAATTCTGCCTGTTCCATTCACTTGCACTATATATAAAGAAGAGGTCTGCTAAAGCAAAAATAGATTTCATCTTAGCACCTGTCTGATCACAAATGCTAAATTAGTAGTCTGAATTAATGATACTTATTATGAGGAAAAAAGGCTCTAACATTTACAATGCCATTACCAAAGACCTTTTTGAGCATTTAGGCTCATATCACTTTTGTAAATCGTGGAGAAACTGAGGCCCCAAGTCACATGACAAGCCGGTGACACTCAAGGTCACCACTGTTCACATAACCCCATTAAACAAAAGAATGTTAAAGAAAATAAATCCTATACCCTTGACTACCATATGCCTTAAGGGAAGATGTATCTCTAGAAAAATACATTAATCTGCCCAGCCTGGCTGTTTAGCCTTTGAAAACATTTCCTTACCAACCTTAAAATAGAGTGCCAAAAAAATAAATTAGCTATTCCCCCACCCCACCCCAAAGGGGAGTAAAGTAAGTGAAATGCACCATATTAAGCTATGTTTTCTCCTGTAGCCAAATGGATTCGTGTTCCTGCATACAGGAAGAGATCTAGATAGTTACAGAGTGGAAATATCCCTCTGGTTACTTGAATTTAAGCAGAAGCATGCAAACAAACATGAAGCCTACAGATTAATTTTGTCCAAGAGCCCTAACTCACATACACTCCTTCTTTAAATAACTGATATTACCAGCCTAATATATGTCAAGAGTTTTGAAACCACAGAAAGTGGAAGGTCAACAACTCGAGACCCTAAATGATTGCAGGCAGGGCTTAGTACTCTGTTCACAACAGAAAAAATAAAAAAGTATCAACATTAAAAGTCTATTTAGCTCCCACTCTGGAAAACTCCCCCAGTCCTTCAATGTTCGATCCCCAGAGTAGTGACTGTTCTTAGCAATAAGAGGTACATGCTGGGGCACCACCCTTCTAAATCTACAGTTCATGAGTCTCTGTTTGTTTATCTCCCATGAACAATCAGCCAGTACACTCAGGTCTTAACAAAGGTATGTACTAAAATGGGAAAACAAAAAAAGCAATTATAAAACTCCAAATCTGGGGCACGGTCCCCTATAAATACACATCCTACCCTTGGGAAGAGTGAGGCACATATCTAAGGAACACAAGCCGCCACAGCAACTCACAACTCCAGAACTGCAAGGTATCAATGTCCTTTATCTCTAAGTAGAGTCCCCATGAAGTTCACCAGTGGAAACTTCAGATCTTTTCTTATGGTGATCACCCAGTACATTTTCCACATCTTCAACCCTGAACACTAGGCTATGACTAGACAGTGGTCATAATGATCCGATAATCACCAAACAATTCTGACATTTGAGGTTCACTAATGTTTTCTTTCAACTCTGAAGTTCCCTTCCCCTTTAAGTTTATGCAAGTGAAAGTCTGGAGAAAAGGTACAGGGTCACTCTCTTCTAAACCTTCTGCCATCTGGCTTCTGACCTGATCATTCAATTGAAATTGTCCTCTTCAAAGTTATTAATGAACTCTTAATTGCCAAATTGAATGGTTTTTCTCAAAATCTGTATTTCCTGAGCCCTCTGAAGACTTTGACACCATCAATAACTCTCTTCTCCTGATATTCTCTCTTCTCTGGGTTTTCATGGCATCACTCAGTCCTGGTTCTCCTTCTACCGTCTGACTGCTCTCTCTGTCTCCTTTGCAGAATCTTCATCCAGATGATTCCCACTAACTATGGGTGTCCCTCAAAGGCTGGTCCTTGGCTTTCTTCTCTTCTCTTTTTATATACCTCACTTGGTGATCTCATCTGATGGTCTCGATTATTTCTTTACAGAAGATTCACAGATCTATTTACCCAGTCCTAACCACCAGTCTTAAATCACCAAATGCCTTTTGGAGTTCTCAAAATGGATGTCCCATAGACACCTTAAACTCAACATATCCAAAATAGAATTTATCTTTTCACCTAAACCCCACACACTTTCAGACTTCACTATTACTGTCAAGGGCACCACTACTCTTCAAATTTCCCAGGTTTCTGACCTAGGTGTCATCGTCAACTCCTCATTTGCATTTATCCCACATATCCAATTTGTCATCAAGGTTTGCATTTCCGCCTTTACAATATCTCTCACATATATCTTCTTTTCTCTACTCACACAGTTGCCCCCTCTCCCTATGCAGACCCTCATCGCCGCACACCTGAATTATCGTAATAGCCTGCTCATTGGTCTCCCCAGTTCAAATCTCTCCCCATTCTGGTCCATATTCCAGTGAACTGCCAAAATGATCTTCCAAAAGCTCAAGTCTGACCATGTCAACCCCTACCCCCGCCAACACACACACACTCAATTAATTAAATGGAGATGAGGGATGCCAAGAGGATCTCTGGAAGTTTCATTGTCTTGTTGAAGAAAAACAAGAACATTTGACAGAGGGGGAAAGTAGAAAGCTCACTAAGTTTTAAAAAAAAACTATCAAAAAAGTAACAAGAGTCTTCGTCTAATTTTATTTCCCACCTCTATCTTATCCTTCTGAAGAGAAAGTTCTCCCACTTTTAGGCTGACAACAACAATCCAAAAGAAAACTACTTGGTTCTCTGGAAAACCCTAAGAAAAAGCTCACATAGGTAGATTCCTCTTATTGTGCCTATCCCATGAAGACACATAGTACTCAAGACTTTGCTTTAAAAATGGTAGCTCTTCTACTGGGCAAGTAGACAACACGAAGAATATATAAAGGGATCTTTTGGCCTGAGTTACCAGAATAAGTCTGCCTTATTTGCATTCTGTGCTCTTACCACCATTAAGTGCTGTCAGAAATGAGTACATATATTTGGAGACAATGAGATGGGATGAAAAGAGCACTAGACTTGGAGTCAGGTGACCTGGGTTTACTACATGTGTAACTTAAGGCAAGTCACTTCACCTCCTGGGGCCTCAGTTTCCTCATCTGTAATGGGAGGGAGAAGGTCTCTTTAAGTACTAATACCACTATCCTGAGTCCCATTTCTCAGTAATATGAAATCAATGCAAGAAGTGGAATGATGCATTAAGAGGCTTAACATTGAATGCGTGTGTGCACACATACAATGCCAATACCTTAAGTACCTATAATTCTACCACTGGTGATCAATTCCTTTGAGTAAGATTGTTCTTTGGATACCGTCTCTTAAATGTCAGTACCCAGGGATGAAATCATACAATGATTTACTACATTTCATACAATGTCATTTTATATAATGCCAAATACAATGATTCACATACAGTGCCACTAGCAAGATCTTCCACTATCACTGCTTGCCTCTCTGGCCTCAACTGTGTGTCCCAAAAAAGGGAAGACTTACTAATCACATTTTCACCTGACCAATACACTGACCAGAAATACAGTGCACTTTTAATGTAGTGGAGAAAGAGAAGACATCATGGTAATTGGCACACAGTTGAATTGTGCCTCAATTAAGGCTCAGTAATAATAAGGATCTGGTCTCCAGATGCCCATTGAGGTACTTGGATGACTACTATAATGTCGTCTCTCCCATTAAATTTGCTATTGTGTCTTTCTATAGACTCAATTTTCTTGCTCTGCTAAGTACTTTAAAATAACTAAGTCGCACTCATTGCTCTTTGCTCTTAGGATGGCCAAAGATCAGTAGAAAACCTAATGTAACGTAAGCAGCAATAAAATCTAAACTCCTTATTTTCTATTTCCCTAGGCAGCCAGCAGCAAATATAGTTGGGAAAAATAAATTTTAAAAAACTATCATTAAAATACTTTCATTTCCCCTTCCTATCTCTATGTCCAAAGTTCCACAAAATACTTTCCGAGTCAAATGAATCTGAATTTTCATATGAAACAGAAAAATAAATTGTTTGTAGAATTCTGGACTTTCATAATATATTTCATCAATTATTTCAACATTCTAGTACTATTATTATTATAATTATAGCTAACATTTATATAATGCTTTACAATTATCATTTCCTTTGATCCTTACAATATCCCTGGGAGGTAGGTGCTATTATAATCCCCAGCTTACTGATGAGGAAACTGAGGCAAACAGGGTTAAGTGACTTGCTAGTCACATGGCTAGTAAGTGTCTGAGGCCAAATTTGAACTCAGGAAGATGAGTCTTTCCTGACTTCAGGTCCAGCTCTCTATCTACTGAGTCACCTAGCTGCCTATAAGCTAATCACTAAAGGTTCATTAAGCACTTTTTATCCAATTTGATATCCTTTTCACATTAATAAAGCTGATAGGCACCTTGAAGTCTGAAAGACCTGTGTTTAAATCCAGCCTCAGATACTTACTAGCTGTGTGACCCTGATCAAGTCACTTATCCTCATGAGTTTTCCTCTCAGAGCTGTTCTGCTTTGTAAACCTTAAAATGCAAAACCTTAAATAGGTCAATCAGTGAACAAACATATATTAAGTGTCTACTACTTGCCAGGAACTGTGCTAAGCTTACAAAAATGCTTGCTATGATTAATTAAAGGGAGTCATTGACTTTGACCATTTCTCAACAGGGTGTTAAAAAGCAGAAAACATACATGGTGAAAAGATTGAGAGTTATCCTGAGCCTCCACTGATGGAAAGTTCCCAGGAGAATATGCAGAGCTGTTTTGGAAAGCTCTTTTGAAATCACGAATTACTTGCTTACTTGCCCAGGATTATAGAATTATATGATTTTAGAGTTAGAAGAATGTTCTGAGATCAACTTCTTCTCTTTACAGATGAGGAAAGTAAGGCCCAGAAAGGTCAAATAGTTTTTCCAAGGTCACACAGATGATTATTGACAAAACTGTGACTAAATCCCATTTCTCCTGACTGCCCAGATCCCTTTATTCCCCTCCTTACCCTTAAAGTTCTGCCATCTTTTTAACCACATACCATGTTACCCATGAGGAAAGGGACAGAATCACAACAGTAGAATTTGACAGAAATTTGAATTGGAAGATTCTTTTTAAATTAAATTTTGTTTTTTCAACAAATAAAAAATTAGTTTTCTCTCCACCCTACCAGTGGAGGGAGGGATAAAAAGAAATGAAAACAAAACCCTTGTAATGACTATGCATAGTCAAGTACAATAAATTCTCCCATTGGCGATGTCCAAAAATGAGGGCCTCAGTCTGTATATCTAGTGCACCATCCTTTATGTTTCAACATTGGTCCTCTGGAATGATGGAAGTTTGTTGCACCAAACAGACTTTTCAAATCTTTCAGAGTTGTTTGTTTTTATTTACAGTGTGGTTGTCATGGCCTAAGTTGTCCTGATTCTGCTCACTTAACTCTGCTTCAGTTCATACAAGTCTCAAGCTGGAAAGTTATTTGGCCTAAGGAGAACTAGCCTACATAGATGAAACTTAAGACTGTGAAGGTTGTTTAACTGCTTCTTAAAGTTTTGTCTTTTTTTTTTAAGTCAACCCAAAGCTCAGAACAAATCAAAAATTTGGAGGCCTTTCTTCCTCTCAAAGTTAATGAGCCATATAGGAATGATTTCTCTTTCCTACCTGGTCTCAGAGAATTTTATATTCCTTTTACTTATCATATTCTAATTTATATCCTATTAATTTGTATATCTTTTGTTCTCATGCTAGATTCTAAATTCTCAGAGGACAAACATTACATCCAATTTATCTTTGTGATGCCTTCAGCACCTAGCACACAGTAAACACTTCAGTGTTTGATCAAGGAACATTCATAGGATCATAGATCTACAGATGTAAATTACTTCAGTGGCCATCTTGTCTAGACTCCCTCATTTCACAGATGAAGAAACTGAGACCCATGGAGGTTAAGTGACTTGTCCAAGCTCACACAAGTAATATAGACCAAAATATTGCCTCCTTGGCAATTATAGTTTTCCCCAATTATTTTTCTCCAATTTGTCTGGTCATAATTAATGATAGCACAGAAAAGGGCACTGCCATCACAAGAAAGTTTGAATGAAGGGATAAAATTAATTTATCAATCAATTTCATTTAAAATATTATGCCAACAGTACTCCAAAAACTCTATAAACACAACTCTAGAAGTTCTTTTAAAAACAAGCATCTAGGATGTTAGCAGATTTAAATCTCTTTTATCTTCATAGTCTCTTGATTAAATTCAAGCTGAATGAAAATTTCTTGAGGGAAACGATTATTTCATTTTTGTCCTTACGTTCCTGGTGTCTAGTATAGTGGTTGGTATGTATTGGGTACCAAACAAATACTAGTCAGATTGAACTCTATAAACTACAGAAAATTTTTAGTCTTAGGAAAGTTTCACTTCTTCTAATCTTCCTGGCTCCCTATTGTCAGAGTGATAAAGGAATATACATTAATCTATATATTAACCCAAACAAAGCAATTTAAAAGATAAAACTGCCTCTCTAAAATTCAAAGTCAAATATGAATAAAATTTGAATTATCTTTACCACTGTTCTTTATTAGTGTGGATCATCAAGAGTTAATTTTAAAACTCTAATAACAAATTTAGAAGAAACCAGTCATCAAAAATTCCATTTGGAGACCTTCTTGCATAAAGGGCACCAACAAAGTCCAATGTTAAATTAAATCCCAATGTACTTATTAAAAATAAATCATGTAGCTCCAAATCACTAGTACTGGACCGGTGGTTCCAGTCCAATGACACATTAATGTACCAAAAATGAAATGCCTGCAGGAGTATGGGGAGGTGCAGTCCTAACTCGGCAGTTGTGTTTTCTCCTTTCCAGCCCTCTCCTGACTCTGAAATTTCCCCCACCAGCTTCCAGGACCATAAGAATTTCTCTCAACTGGAAATTCAGAACTGCAGCTGTTAGAACCTTACTCTGTCTAGATACTTAAAATAGCTAATAAAGCCAGGTAGTTAGCCAACAAGCAAACTGAATGTAGGGTCAGACAAAAGGCACTAGCATTAAGGTAGACAAGGAGAGGCTTCTATAGAAGGTTAGATTTTAGCTAAGATTTGAAGGAAGCCAGGTGATGAGAAGAGAGCATTCTGAGCATGGGGGACAGCCAGTAACAATGCATGGAGTCAGGAGATGGAGTGTCTTGTAAAGAACAGTAAGTTCTGGCTGTAAATAAACTGTAGCAAATTGCCAACAATGATTTCTGAACAGAAAGGGTCATAAAATTTGTCATCAAGAACATGTATGATCAGACAATAAGGTAGATGGTTACACAGCAAGAATGAGAGCCCCAAGGTGGCACTGGTATCCACAAAGCAGTAGGGCTCAGACACAATTTCTATCCCTGTGGGGGAAGGGCAGGATTATTTGCTGTGGTTTGTCCTTCTTTCTGGAAGGGATCCGTGACATCAGGCCACTCATGAAAGATTCCTAGGAAAGCATGGAAAAGAATTGCACAAGCTGAGAAGGCAAAAGTGCTTTAGGATATGCTTCAGGAAAAGGAATACCCACACTGTTGAGGCCACAGATCTATCCAAGTAATGACATACTTTAACTGAGCTACAATATCACACAATATCTCGATCATCCCACAAAATTCCTTAAATTAAGGTTTCTGATTACATAAAATGAATTGGCTTCTATCTTTTCTGGAAGTCCTAAGTATTGCATGTTGAATATACTTAGACTGAAAAAGATTTGCACACTCAATTCTTGACTGTGTCTTCCCAGGAAGTGCTAATTCTTAATCTTCTAGGGAGCTCTCCAAGCAGGGAGAAAAAATAACTGCTGAGAAATTAAATTCCCCTGATGGGTTTTAACCACAAGGATAAAAAAAAAAAATCTAACTTGGTCTAAAGTCGGCTTATGGAGTCTGTACCATTGATGCTTTTTCTCTCATTACTTCTTTGGCTAAACCACTGGCAGGTAAACCCTTTCCCCAGTTTTAGTCAAAGAAATGTAGTTTTTCCCTTGAGGGCAGCTCATATGAAAAAGCCTACATTGGCAGGATCATTCTAACAAACCACCCTTTCTCTTCTTTCCCTCAATCTCAACCCCCATGTCTATAAGAAGAACCTATTTGACTCAAAGAACTTTTTAAACTAACATAGGGTAATAATAGTATATGAAGTGAGGTAATGAAGTAGATAGAGCAGTAGGCCTGGAGTAGGAAGACCTGATGCCTCCTACTATGAGTCACTAAGCAAGTGACTTATGCTCTGTCTGCCTCAGTTCTCTCATCTGCAAAATGGGGATAATCAATATGCCTACCTCCCAAGGTTTTTGTGAGGATACAATGAGATGTTTGTAAAGAACTTTGCAAACCTTAAAAAATGCTAGCTATGATAATTGTGGTCATTATTATTAACTAAGTTTTCTTTAATAAAACTAACCCCAAAAAGGAAATTTAGGTTTGCTGCTCATTTGGGGATTTTTTCCCATGAGTAAACTAGACACCTTTTGAAATTCTTTCTAGCATCCAACTTCTAATCTATCTAGCTATCGTCTGATCCCAGAACAGATGGGAAATCTGAGAACTGTCATTCTTTTAACATAATTAAATAAGCTTTTACTTTTTATACTATCAAATTCTTGTTTCATTAAGACCCCTAATACTGTGACATGCCTAATGTAGCAATGTGATTATCTCTTACTGGTGGTTCTGTTCATTCTTCAACTACCACAATCCCTACTCCCCCCTGTCCATCAGCAGGCTACCTGGAAGCCACAATGCTCTGTACAAGTTCCCCTTCAAGTGGGGTTGATGGCTTGCAGTCTTTTCTGGGGCAAGATACAACAATCCAGTCGTGTGCTCTTTGTATGGCCTAGGGTCTCTAACATCAGTTTTAGGCATGCAACAGATGCTCAATAAACACTTGTTCATTGACAGACTGATGGCACGATGAGGGGAGTTAGAAATGTTATGATCCAAGTTTTCACAGTGGTAAATGATATCAGCATATCTTACCTCTTTCTCTACGCTCCCTCACTTTAACCATTAACTATCCAATCAATCAAACCAGGCCCTTGCCACATCCAGGCCAGTCCCCTTCCCTGGGCTTCATCTCCTCATTTTATACCATTCACACTAGAATAGGGAGAAAATCATCAGAAGACACAATTAAAGCTGTGAAATCTTGAATTCCCTATGAAATCACTTTCTTTAATCAACCAATCAATAAATGTTTATTAAGCACCTACTATGTGCCTTGAATTGTGCTAACCACCAAAGATATGAAAAAGACAATCCCTGTCTTCAAGGAGCTTACAATCTAATCCTTCAGAGAACCAAGCACCCACAAGTTCATCCCATGATACACTGAAAGGCCACTTCTCAAGATGCCCTATACCCCAATAGTCATTTAATTCATTCACTCAGGAAACATTTGCAAAGCACCATTTATTCAAGAGACACTATATTCAACAGTCTGTTAACCTCCTCCTATATGTGACACAAGGTGCAAGGCCCCAGAAGAGATCTGAAGACACAGATAAGGTGTATACTTATATAAATAAAAAGCAAAACACAAGGCCTGACATACAAATGTTACACAAACCAATTCCATTTAAGGTGGAAGTGGTAGACTATGTGGACACATGGTCTCAGTGTCCAAGTAACTATTCTCAGACCTTCCGGGCTACACCTGCTACAGACCACACCTGCCTGTGATTTCAACAATCAATGATATGAGGGCAGCTAAGGGGTGCAGTGGATAGAGAGCTGGCCCTGAAGTCAGGAGGACTTGAGTTCAAATTTGGCCTAGCTAGTGTGACTCTGGGCAAGTCACTTAACTTCAATTGCCTCCAAAAATACATGCAATAATAATAATAATCAGTGGTATCTGACAGCTTAATCTTCTGAACTACTTTGGTAGTTTGTTCTATGTCAAACATGGGCCTTGTAAACTTGTGAAGGAAATTTTCTTAAAGGAAGAAGTCAAAAGGTTAAAACTGCTAGCAGGTCAAGAACCACTTAAAAACTTTTTTTAATGATTTTTATATCTATGCCCTGGGTACAGTATTGGTTACCCACACTCTTCAAAGAATCTATAGACCTTTACAAATTTAGCCTGATTTCCAAAAGAAAGGCTACGTAGAATTATGAACACAACAGCTGTGATTCTGACAAGCCCGGGTCTGCTGCTCGCACAGATCAATGGGCTGATCATGTGGTTGATAAATTCAATCAGAGGTGGTGACTGTTCATTTGGAATAGAATCTGTGAAGACATTCATCTGATCAAGCCAGAGTTCGATAGACAAAAGGACCATCCTGGTTGTCATCAAGAGGCAGATCTGCCACAGCCAACAGATAAGGTGACTGATGTGCCTCTGTCAACTCAGTCTGCAGAACTCAAAGACATATTGCAAATCCATGTCTCTGACTGGTGTGAGGGAAATTAAGCTGAAGCCCAAGCTCTATTCAGTATCCATAAACACAATCTGGTGGCAACCCGAAACTGGGCTCGCAGGCATGAAAAGTAATTATGTGAAAATGGACTTTTTGCTACTCCTTATTTCTGTTCCTTGTGTCTGAGTCACAACTGCTGACACAGCTGACCAAATTCCTTATTCTGTTACTTTATTTGTCCCTTTGACCCCACCATGGTTAGCTCTCCAGTTGCAATAGCCATGGGAAACAGTTCTGCCTCGTACACCATCCATCACCATTCCTACCTGCTGCAGAAAACGTCTCTTTCCAGCAATTCCCCTCAAAGCTCACAGTAATGTGACTCCACCTCTCCAGTGGAATCTGTGGTATGGACATATGAAACAGCATTTCTAGACAAGGAAACTCAGTAACTGAAAGAGCCCAGAATAATACACATGCACTGAGCTCAGGACTAACTCCTAGTATTGCATTTACCTACTCACCCCTCTCCAGGGTGACAGTACTGATCTACTGTTAACCACAATGGACTGTGGTCATCTGAGGTGTGACAATATATACCATAAACCATCATATATTTATAGTGTGATAGACCAATAATTACACTGATAACCACTAACCTACAAGCAGTTGTATATGTACATGTAATTATTCTGTGGTCTAAACCATATTGTTCTATAATCTTAGCATGCACAAGCAAGAAGAACCTTACAAGTTATCTATTCCCCTCATTTTATAGAAGAGAAAATTGAGTTTAGAGAGGTGAGTTAACTTTTCCATGTAAAAGACCAGACAAATGGCAACTTATCTGATGAGACTTGAGGTCTCTTGTTTCCCAGTGTATTTGATGAGAATATTGTGAAGGGACAATTCAAAAGTCTTGCTAAAATAAAGCAAAGAAAGTAGAACCAGAAGGAAGATGCTTAAACAGCCATTAATCGTCATTCCTCTCTAGGCTGTACCCCCAATTCTCTCAACTTTCTTTACCATGCACCATGTCCCTCCCCCAGTACACTCCTCCCCAACTCACTTTCATTTTATGTGTTGTCTTCCCTCATTGGAATGTAAGTTCCTTGAAGGCAAGGGCTGTCTATGCCTAGTACACAGTAAGTACTTAATAAATGCTTGTTAATTTGACTCAACTTGATTATATAAATTTCCTTTACATTTGCCTACAAATAGATAAATGAAAACAATACTAAAAGATAGCTAGACTTAGAATAGAGGATAATGATTATTCCAGAGGGCAGATAATAAAATATACTGCTCAGAATGCAGCTTGGACACAATTCCAAAAAGAATTACTAGAAGAATTAAATCAAGAAGTTTAAGAAGAGTTAAAATTATTTTAAAAATCAAATGAGAGCTGTAGAGTTAAAAAAAGGGGAAAAAGCAAGAACTAGAGAAGAAAGATTTTAAAAAAGAATTAACAGCTTGGAAAAAAGAGGTACAAAATCTTACAGAAGAACATAACTTCTTGAAAATTAGAACTGACCAAAGGGAAACTAATGATTCCATGAGACATCAAGAAATAGTAAAACAAAGTCAAAAATCTGAAAACAATAGAAGAAAATGCGAAATATGTCATAGAAAAAAGCTGAGCTGGAAAACAGAATTAAGAGAGATCATTTAAGAAACACTGGACTACACGAAAGCCAGGCACTTGAGAGTGCTCGAGTGAGCACACACACACACACACACACACACACAAATAAAAAGAAACCCTAAACATCATTTTTCTAGAAATCATACAAGAAAACTTCTCAGACATCTTAGAAACAGAGGACAAAGTAGAAACTGAAAGAATCTACCCATCATCTCCCAAAAGAAACTAAATAAACCAACATGCTGTCAAAGAAAATAACAAAGATACCACCCTCCTCCTCAGCAGAGGGTTGGGGACTACCAGTGTTCCCAGGCTGCTGTGTCATTTTGATTTTTTTTTCATTTTTTCTCTTTTTGATGAATGAAGAATGCTATGGAGTGAAGGGGCCTAGGGAAATTAATAACAATAATAACAGCATAATAATAATTAACATTTATCTAGCACTCACTATGTTCCAGGTGCTGTGCTAAGAACTTTACAATGAATATCTCATTTAATCCTCACAACAAGTTTAGGAAGAAAGTACTATTATTATCATCTCCTTTTTACAGGTGAGGAAACTAAGGCAAACAGAAGTTAAGTGACTTGCCCAACTTCACACAGCTAGTGTCTGAGATCAAATCTGAACTCAGGTCTTTCTCACTCTAGGCACAGGGGTCTCTATCCACTCTGTCCCAAAGAAGTTGTATTTTATTTTGTCAACAAGCATTCTAAAAATCAAGAAACATCACTTCCTTCATCTACCACACTTGCTACTGTAATCAGAAATTAGATTATTGACAAACCTAATTCTTTACAAAATTACTCTGGCTCTTACCCAGTAGCCTGTTTTCTCCAAGATGTTTGATAATTGACTTTGTAATTATTTTTTTCCATATTCTCAAAGCTGTTAAATTTTGCAGGTCATGCATTCCCAAAGTCATCCTTCCTGCCTCCCTTACCCTTTAAACATAAACACTAATTCTTCCTTCTAATATAAATTCCTTTTAAGAAAACAGAAATTCGCAACGAAGTCAACCAATCTAATTAAGCTGACTAGACCCAAAATAATATCCCACTTGTGCATTTAGGGTATGTTCTATACTAATTTTGCATTTATTAATCTTTGCCAATCTTTAGCAGAACATGCTTTCAAAATGGGAAGAATCAGCCTTACAAATGTACTGTATTTGGTGTTGAGCTTTGGAAGTTAGGAAATCATGAATTCTTTTCCATTAGACTGTTAGCTCCTTGAGGGTCAGGACTGTTATCTTTGCTTCCTTTTGTATCTCCAGCACATAGCACAGTTCCTGGCACATAGTAGGCACTTAATAAGTGTATTGACTGATTGACTGATGAGAATGAAAATGTGTTTACTCTTATGTGGGCATTACATATAGAAGTTGCCTACAATGACCCGTCAGTAATAGACCCCAACTGGGACTGAATCAGAGGCAGCTCTTGTACCTGTTCATGCTCTTGCAAATGCAAGACCTGTTGCTACACCTCCTACCAGAAAAGCTACAGCTCCTGCTCCCCGGTGGAATGTGCCAAGTGTGCCCAGGGCTGTGATTGCTAAACCACCCAGACTGAAAGCTACAGCTGCCATTGATATTCCTATTTCCCTGTGCCTGTAAAAAGAGAAATCTTTACAGATATGGACTTTCGCATAAAACGGATTTTTTTATAAAACATATGGATTACAATATAAGATGACATCCACAAAATACCTCCCCGGCTTACCAGCCCTATCCAAAGAATAGTAGCTAGCATTTATAAAAATAGCTCTCAAAGGTTTGCAAAATGCTTTGCAAAGATTTTCTCATCCTCAAAACAACCCTGAAGTTATGGGCTATTATTGTCCTCATTTTTGCAAATGTGAAAACTGAAACAGAGAGAGCCTTTAAGTGATTTGCCCAGGGTCACATAGCTATTCGGTATACAAGGCTGGATTTGAACTGAGGTCTTCCTGAATCAAAGTTTAGAGCTCTAAACTCTGTGCCACCTAGATGTAAAGAAAGCCCCCTTCTGCCAACTGGGATGTATAACATATTAGCCCCTCGATTGTCTTCTAAAAAACAGAGTCATCCTGAAATGAGACAGATGACGCATAAGCTCAAACGGGACAGGAGAATAGAAGGAGAAGCTGAAAAAGCAGCTGAAGGGTACCCAACTTCAAAACGTTCTTCCATACCAGTAATTCCTTGATCTTTCTGCAAGATGGGGTATGTGGAAAATGGGGAGAATTGGTAGAGTCGCCTCACAACTTTCCTGATCTTTTGTGAGTCTAAGGATCAGGCCTGAAGCGGCAAAGCTAATTAATTTTAAAATATGCCATTAAATATAACAATAGGAGTATGATGTGTGGTCTATTCATCCCAGTCTTGGACAAAGGCACCAAAGGTCATTTTGTGGGAGATGATGATAGTTTTTCACCACAAAGTAATTGAGACTTTGGAAATGTCCCCTAGATATCACTAAATTCTTCAGAATAAACTTTTTCTAATTTATTATCCTTGAATTTATCTACATCCTTCTTGAACCTCCCATGTTGTTCAAATATCAGCAACTCCTGATTATGGGATACACTCATACAATGAGATCCCTCTAAAAGGGGAAAAAAGGCAATATACTGAAAAGTGGTTAGGCATATACTGAAAAATAATTACATCAATTTTTCACGTAAACAATGGGAGAGAGCCTCTTCCATATTTAAGGGAAAACATCAGTAATCTGGGGAGCATTCGGAGGAGTTTACCCAGGATGGCGAAGGGCAAGGATAATTGTCTTAGAGTATGTGAAGGGCTTTTACCTGAAAGAGGGGGATTACCCAGGCTCTGTTTGCTCCCAGAGTGCTGAGCCAGGTAGGGGAAATAGGAGGACATTGCAAAATAGGGAGATTGGTGCCAAACATAAGGAGAAGCTTCTGAACAATTAGACTAATCTGAATGTGGAATGAGTGGCCTCAGATGGCAGTGGGATCCCCCTCAGAAGATTTCAGGCAAAAACATAAAGACCATTTGTTGAATGTATTTAAGGGGAATTCTTTTTCAGCTGTGGGTTGGACTAGATGGCCTCTCACGTTTCTTCCAATATTGAAATCCTATGACTCCTTAACAGAAACCTGTTATTTTTCCTAAAATTAAGTAAATGTCAGCAACACAAACATGATATTCCTAGCATCTTAGCAGGTTAAGGAAAACCAAGGAAGACTGGGAAAATGAGAATAGCAAAGGAAGAAAGGAAGAAAACATGCATTTATTAAGTTGCCACTATGTGCCAGATCCTGTGCTAAGTACTTTACAAATTTTATCTCGCAACAATCCTAGGAGGTAAATTATATTACGCCATTTTACAGTTGAGGAAACTGAGGCAAAGGTTAAGTGATTTGCCCGGGGTCATATAAGGATCTGAGATCAGATTTGAACTTAGGTTTTCCTAACTCTATGTCCAGTGTTGCCTCTAAGAGGTTTGGCTTTTACACAATCCATGTTTTGAGAGAAAATAAAGCCTCATCAGAGGATATTCCTTTTGGGGGCCCATGTCAATGTTTCCATCACAAAGTTTTGTGTGGTAGGGCTTATGAGGGTATTCAGGGTTCCTATAAGAAACACCTACTTCCTAATTATTGGATTCTTTAGATAAGCAAATGGTGAAAGCTTCCTTAGCTACATGGCCAACTCAACCAAAAGTTTATTTAGTTTTAAGTTCATACCCTAGTCAGCCTTGAACTGAAGTAGAAAGTGGGAACTGAGATAAAGAAGCAACTTTCCCTTCAGTAGATGACCAAGCAAGGGTATTTTTAAAAGCCTTACATTACCTTTGTGAGCAATCTGTTACATTTGTCTTATGCCTAAGTGTATACTAATAATGTTAATAGCCAAATAGCAAAAGCACTTTAAGTAAGAGTTCCCATTTTCACATTATTATATCTTTTAGGCTGCTCTTAGGGCTAAGATATCCAGGGTTTCTCCACAATTTGTCAGGGACCATTTCAAAAATAACATCTCTTCAGGGAGTAAAATTTTACGTGAACAAAAAATAGCCCTGGGATGGACAATTTTTTTTCTTTTGCAAATTTCCCAGAAGTTCTTTGAATTATGTAAAATTAAATTTATTGAACTCTGCAAATTTGAGAAGAAATTATTTGGGGGTATAAAGAAATATCAAATGTTATAATTATTTCTTATTCTTTTAACATCTAATAGGAATTTAATCACTGAAGCCAGTTCTGACCACCGGTGGTGTGACAATGTCACTTCAATGCCACTGCATAACATACAATCATGCCTAGGGTTAGGGACATTCCCCTTTCCATCCTATTCCTCTATTCACTATAGCGCCTATGCTAAAGAAGCCACCTTCTTCCATTACTTAGAAGGAATAAAGAAAGTAAAAGAGGAGGAAAAGGCAGTTACTATAGAGGCTTGAAAAGGAGGGAACCCCAGCCTCATCTCCTGCTGGGGTAGCTGTTGCAGCACCTGGAAATTCCCAAGCTACCTTGTCCCAGCAGGCATAGCCCAGGGCACCAGCTGTTGGGATTTTTCCTTACCCAACAGCTAGCCTGAGGATGGCTTGGCTAAAGTGGAAAGTCTATGCTTGCCGAAAATGAAAGAGTAAGATGTAAATTACCCTGGCATTTTTCCTCCACCAGGCATATTAAGGAGAAGGGAGAGCTTATTAACAATCTTGCATTTGTTTTGGTAATTAGATGTGTGGGCAGGAGCAAAGGTACACATGGAAAAGAAGTAACAACCCCTTTAAACTGCCATGTGCAGGAAGTAAAATGAAGACATTGGACCAGCAGATTTCTAAGGTCCCTTCCAGGTCTGATATGCTAATGACCCCATAAGAAGGGAAGTAGATTTGGGTTTTTCAAAGCACCCTGATATGAGCTTTTTCTTTTAAAAGCTTTAGCATTTGAGAATGACAGACATCTATTTGGAAATCCCTGAACTGGCTTGTCATTCTAAGAACATGAGACTATCACCTCTACCTAGCACTGCACCACCCCGCCCCCCCCAAATTTGGTAGACAATTGATTGGGCAGTCTTTTTCTAGAGTCACAGATATCCTATGACTCAAGTATTTCTCTAGAGTCAGAGATGTTTGAGTATTCATTTAAATGCCATCATCTGACTTTATCTCCCATCCAAAGAAATACATTAATATAACATCATTGGGATCCCACTTAAGGATGTATAGGGAAAATGGCTACCACTGATCTCAGAGAGACCAATCACAGCATTCACAGCTTACAGAAACACAAGGGGCTGATCTTTAGACAAAATTTCAGATCCGAGAGAATGTCCTCCTCAGCTCCCTTCTTGGATTCTATTGCCTCTTTCAGCATTCTGCACCTGACCTCTATCACAAACCCAATCTAGTTCAGCAAGAAAGTAAATTCAAATTACTTCAACTAAGGTGAGAAAAAAAGTGAGTTTACTTGGTGCCTTATGGGATTTACATTATCTCATCACAGTCTAATGTAACTTCATCTCAGGACACTGACATTTAAGAGAAGGTGGCCAAAGAACAATCTTTACTCAAAGGAATTGATCACCAATGGTGGAATTACAGGCTCTTAAAGAAGGGTAAAAAAAAAGGGAGGTTTATATGTGAAACTTATGAGCACCCAACTTTCCAGAACACTGACTTACCAGGGAAACAAAACAAAACAAAATTTCTTCACCTTGATGAATGTCATTGTTTGAAAGGCTGGTTAAACAGAAGTGCCTAGCCATAGTCTGAAATGTAATAATACTGGTATATCTGAGTAAATCCATGATGCAGAATTCAATGCCATTGAATGTAATGGGATATGACCATGCTATAACAATTATGAATACGAAGAATTCAGAGAAGTAAGAGAAGACTTGTATGAACTAATGCCAAGGAAAATAAGCAATACTAAAAAAACAATTTACACAATGACTACAAGTCAGGTCAACAAGAGTTTCTTGAGCACTTATTATGTGCCAGCTACTGTACTAAGTAAGTACTGAGGATAAAAAGGGGGAAAAAAGTCCCAGCTCTCAAGGACCTCAAAAATCTAATGAGGACAACAATATGCAAACAGCTATGTACAAATAAATACATACAGGGGATCACTGTAAATGGAAAAAACAACAACAAAAGTCTTTACACTATACAATTAAAATCACCTCAGACAAGAGCTAAGAAAATGTATTTCCTTCTTTTTTGGTGAGGAACTATGGATACAGAATACTATAGTATGATGTTGGATTTGGCGAATGGGTTGGTGGTTGTGAAATTTCCCTTTCTTTTATTCTTTGTCTTAAGGGATAGTTGTTAAAGAATGGGAGGGAATGATATAAAAACAAAAGATATAAAATTTTAAAATAAAAAAAGTCAGTACTTCCCTCATTGATACAGGGGAGTTTTTTCAAATTGACACAAAGTGAGTATAGCAACGGCCCTGAATTCAGGAGGGCTTGAGTTCAAATCCAACCTCAGACACATGACACACTTGCTAGCTGTGTGACCTTGGGCAAGTTTAACCCCAATTGCCCTGCCTTCTCCCCTGTAAAAAAAAAAAATCTTTTTTGAAAAAAAATTGACACAAAGTTGACCAATATCTCGATAGAGCCAAAGAATCTTGTTATGTTCTGATAAGGATAACAATGTCATCAAAATTATTTTGTAAATCTTAGTTATAATCATTGTTATCACCAAGGTTATAACTATAAAATCTGCCTGTGTCAAAAGTTTTTGTCCTGTATCCTATGGTGCAAGAGGTCTCAAGGTGTACCTTAAGATACAACAGTTCCTTTTTCTCTTCTATTCAGTCCACTCCCTCATTTAGACCCTAAGCAAAATACACCTGGGAAATATGTTGGGGACTCAACAGCAACAACTGTGAGGAGGCATATAGTGGAATTCTCCAACATCTCCACGTGAGATTTTTTTGTACACACAATTTAAAGCACAGTTCCTTCTTTGCACATAGAAGGTGCTTAATAAATGCTTGTTTTGAACCAAATGATTAAGCACTTTTCTAGGACAATGTACAAATGCTGTGGGAGAATGTTATTTCCCCCTTATATTTGCTTCTAATTTGCTTTTGGTTTTTCCCTAAAATACAAATAAGGAATCAAAAAAATCTTAGGCTAGAAAAATAGACTAAATAAAATTTAAAAGGAATAAATGTAAAGTCCTATAATTGGGTTTGAAGAAGTGAACTGCACAAATGCAAGCTAGAAAAGATACAAGAAGACAATGGCTCATTTTAAAAGTTCAGCGGATTGCATCCTCAATATGAGTCAATGATGTGACACGGCAGCTGAAAAAGTCAATGTGATCTTTAAGTACAGTCACAGGTTAGTGTCCCAAATGAGCTTAGTCCTACTTTTTGTTGATCAGACTATATCTAGAGTACTGTGTTCAGTTCTGGGCACATTTTTGGAGGGAAATTATTACATGAGGGAGGTGACCAGGGGAACTTGAAACTACTTCATACAAAGATCAGTGAAGATTTTGACCTAGAATAGAAAAGACTTAAATGGGAAAGGACAACTATCTTTTAAAATCTGAAGGATTGTCATATAGCAGAAGCATTGAAATTGGTTTGCTTCAGCCCACATGGTAGAACTTGGGAGTTCTAAAGCTATGTTTAGTTCCATAGGAAGAAAAAACGTTCCAATTTTTAGAGCCCCATCAAAGTAGATTGGGCTATCAGGAATGGATTCAAGCAGAAGCTAGATGACTATCTGTGAGGGACATCATACAAGGAACAAGTTAAGGCTGGACTAGATAACCTTCAAAGATCTTCCTACCTCTGAGAATCTATGGTAGATGTTTAAAAAAAAAGAAAAATCACAATCTATAGAACTGTGTAATGCAGTTGTATTCAATTTTAATAACTTTCCTTTGAATGAATGAATTGAAAAAGTATTTCAAGTGCTTACTACGTGCAAAGCCCTGTGCTAAGAGCTGGGAATACCAAAAGAAAAGCAAGTCACCGACAAAAAAAAGGCAAGATTGTTCCTCTTCTCAAGGAACACACATTCTAATAGAAGGTGCAGCAAAACAGACAGTAATACTTCTTTTTTCAGTGTCATTTCCACAGAGAAAACCACATCTATTTCTGATGTTGAACCATTTAATCGTGTCAAGGACTTTGGTGACTTCCAAATATCATCTAAGACATGTAGGTACTATAGAAACTCTAAATTATTGAAACTTAAAAGTAGACAAGGACTTTATAAACATCATATATACTTGCTGGGCTGGTGAGAGTTTTCTTTCTTTACAAAACTGTAATACAATGTTTTTTTAATCAGAATATCTTGTTAGGATCTTGTCCCTGCTATTGATTAAAATTTTAAACATTTTAAATAATAAGGTAGCACTCACCAAGTTGTAAATTAATCAGAAAATTTTGCCCACTTCAGAAAAAAAACAAGAGCATGCCCTAAGTAGAGTGTAAACTGCATCCTGCCTGGAAGTAAGCAATCAATAGTAGATTTAAAAAAAAAAAGGTAATAAACACTCACTACTGTAACAGGAAACTTCTTCAGCCCTCAAAGTTTTTAAAAAAAATGAGTGAAATGGCTGTTTTCTTATAAAGGAAGGATGAGGTAAGTGCCAACCTGAATGGTAGAACTCTGTGGTCTATTTAGCAGAGGAAATATTATGAAAACACAAAATGTCATTCCAAATGAACAATTCAGATCACCACTCATCACAACAGATTCAGCAACAACCAATGAGATAAGCATTATTTTTTCCCAGAAGACCCTCACAAAAGCACAACTTTGGAGAAGAAAATTATTTTTTCACTTAGATTTCCAAGGTAATAAAATCCGCATGCAACGAAGAAACCTTCAGAAAATGGTATTTTCGTTATGGCTGTGAACTTAAGCCTTTAAAAGTAAACTTAAGAATTATGGCTTGGGTAATAATTTTAACTTCCATGAATCCAAACTTCAGTAAATTTAAATTCTCATCCAAAAGCCTAGCTGTGTTTTAGGTTTGTTTGTTTTCTTTTAAATTAAAGAAGGATAAACTGTTGAAGGGGAGATATGGATTTTTTTTTTTTTTTGGTGAAGGGTGGACAAGGAAACAAAGTACATATAGCAAAATAGTCCTAGGAAGAGACTTACGTTTCAGAATACTTTTTATGTAACTAAAATGAATCAGTTAAACCAAAACCAAAGACTCAAGCAATAGGAAAAAGAAAGCTCAGGAAGCTCCTGAACTTAGAAATTATCCCTGGGATAGTCACTGAGTGATGGGTTATTTACCTATTAGCGTGCATATAGATAAACAAAATCTGATTGAATTACTACCTGGCTAAGACACTGAGGGAATGGAAATCTGCAGTGGTGATAAGAGGAGGGAAGTGATATTAGGGCATGGAACATCAAGGAAGTGATGCTAGAGGACAGGCTTAGGACTTCAGCAGGGTATCAACACCTGGGGCCCTAGAAAAAGGGTTAGGAGAAGGTGAAAAAGATAGTAACATAAGGCATAACAGAAAGACCACTGTATTTGGAACCATTTGGTCATTGATTAAAATCCCAGCTATACTAATTAGCTGAATGACCTTGGGGAAGACATTTAACCTCTACTATAGTGGTTTTCCATTTCCTTCTCCAGGTCATTTTACAGATGTTGAGGCAAACAGGGCCAAGTGACTTGCCCAGGACCACCCAGCTAGGAAGAGTCTGAGGCCAGATGTGAACTCAGAAAGATGAGTCTTACTGACTCCAGGCCTAGCACTTCAACACCTAGCTGCCCATGCAAAAAAAAAAAAAATAGAGGTCAAATTTCCTTTTCAACCCAAGAGATGGAAGCAAAGAGGAAAAGCATTCCAGACATAGGGAAGAGCTAATGAAAAGGCTTTAAGACAAGAGACAAAGCACTCTAAACCCTGTGATTAAAAGACAAATTTCATCTATTTTAAAATTTTGCCTAGGAAGAGTTCTGTGTCCAAGAAAGAAAAGAAACCATTCTTTTTTTTCTCTTCATATAATACTTGATACCCCATTTCCAGAGCCCAGATTCAGTTTGTTTTTTTTTTTACCATTGATGGAAATTCAACTATGATATAAATTAAATAGCCTCCTGTGATCTCTAGCCTGAGAACTTAAATCCTACTTATGTTGTTGCTTCTACTCCAAAAATGCATTCTGTATTCTAAACACCTGACTTACCAATGAATTTTTAGAACACAATGTGTAAGTTGGGTGATGCATAAATACCAAAAACAAAAACTCATTTCTTTCCAGCTGATTAGCTAAGTAGAGTTCATTAACTTAGCTTAGTTTAGCAAGTAAGATCTCATTAGCTAATGTGACACTATAAAATATATGCTATCTCAAACAGCAGAATTGGGAAGAAGTAAAGGGAAAGAAGGAAATAGAAGAAACAAACTTCAGGATTTATAGCCTGTTTACCTTGCTGTTTTTCAGTTGTGCGACTCTTTGTGACCCCATTTGGGTTTGTTTTTTCCTTTTTAAATTTATTTATTTATTTTTCATTTTCAACATTCACTTTTATAACATTTCAAGTTCTAAATATTCCCCCCTCTCTCCAAGAGGTCATGCAATCTGAGCCGAAGGGAAAAACCATGTGAAAGAAAAAGCAAAAAGGAGAGAGAAAATAGTATACTTCTATCTGCATTTAGACTCCGTAGTTTTCTCTGGGTGTGGATAACATTTTCCACCATGAGTTTTTTTTAATTGTCATAGATCATTGCACTGCTGAGAAGAACGAAGTCTATCAAAATTGGACACTGCACAATGTTGGTGTTACTGTATACAATGTGCTCCCAGGTCTGCTCACTTCACTCAGTGTCAAGTGTTTCCAGGTTTTTCTGAAATCTGCCTGCTTATCATTTCATGACATTCATATACCACAATTTGTTCAGCCATTCCCCAATTGATGGACTTCCCCTCGATTTCCAGTTCTTGGCCACCACAAAAAGAGCTGCTATAAATATTTTTGTATATGTGGGTCCTTTTCCCATTTTTATGATCTCTTTGGGATATAGCCCTAGAAGTGTGCTAGGTCAAAGGGTATGCACATTTGTATAACCCTTTGGGCATAGTTCCAAATTGTCCTCCAGAAATGTGGGATCAGTTCACAACTTCACCAATAATGCATTAGTGTTCCAATTTTCCCACATCTTCTCCAACATTTATCATTTTCCTGTTTTGTCATGTTAGCCAATCTGATCAGTGTGATCCGATACTTCAAAACTGTTTTAATTTGCATTTCTCTAATCAATAGTGATTTAGAGCATTTTTTATATGACTATAGATAGTTTTGATTTCTTTGTCTGAAAACTGCCTATTCCTATCCTTTGATCATTTATTAATTGGGGCTTGGGGTTTTGTTGATAAAGATACTGGAGTGGTTTGCCATTTCCTTCTGCAGTTCATTTTATAGATGAGGAAACTGAGGCAAACAGGGTGAAGTGACTTGCCCAGGATACACGCCTAGTAACTGTTTGAGGCCAGATTTGAACTCAGGAAGATGAGTCTTCCTGACTCCAGGCCTGGCATTCTATCTACTTCACCACCTAGCTGTTCCTTCTCTTTCTTCCTATTTTACTGCTGAAGTCAAATGGTGAAAATATATCAAGGAACAGCAAATAGAGGGAAGTGCCCTTGTGTTTACATTTCCATTTTTAATTTGTGCCCTATCACAACCATCATTAGAATCCCTTGTGCATCAGTAAGTTTCTTTAAAGGGACAAATGGATTCATTATGTTGGTGACTCTGGTGGCTAAGTTGAGTTTTTTATTTAAGCATGCTTTGATATGCTAAGATCTCCTAATGGGGATATAAATTTTCAATTAAATAAACAAATCATTAAACTAGAAATAGGACTATCAACACAGACAGAAACTACTGGTTTGCCTTTGATGCCATTAGACAATTCATTACCCAGGCCATATACATGACCCTTCCACTGAAGTATCTATACCATTATAAATTAATCAATGAGCCTTTATGTGGTGTTTACTCTGTGCCAAACACTATGCTAAGTACCAGAGATTAAAAAAAAGTTGTGTTTTTTTTTTAAAGTCCCCTCCCTTTGACGTGTGGGTATATACAAGATACACACAAAGTATATAAGGCCTACTTAGAGAAAAAGGCCCTAGCATG
The DNA here is from genome assembly GCF_011100635.1 of Trichosurus vulpecula. Taxonomy (NCBI): domain Eukaryota; kingdom Metazoa; phylum Chordata; class Mammalia; order Diprotodontia; family Phalangeridae; genus Trichosurus; species Trichosurus vulpecula. The sequence goes on from NC_050579.1 coordinate 97,792,835, forward strand.
TAGAGGGACTTGGCCACTTGTAGTAGGTAGTGCTGTGTCTTGAAGGAAGAGAGAGAATCTAAGAGGTGGAGTTGAGGAGGAAAAGCATTCCAGGCATGGGGAAGAACCAGTGAAAAGGTGATGAGCACTGTGTGTAAGAAACAGCCAGGGGGCCAATATGACTGGATTGTAGAGTGCATAGAAGGGAGTAATGAATAAAAAGACTGGAAAATTAGGATGGAGCTTGGTTGTAAAGAGATTTAAATGATCAACAGAAGAGTTTACATTTGTTCCTAAAGGCAAAAGGGAACCAGTGAAGATTATTGAATCAGACCTATGCTTTAGGAAAATCCCACCGGGGGCTATATGGTGGATGGAGGAGAGTAAAGATAAATTTAGGCAGGGAGACTAATTAAAGGCTATTGCAAGAGTCCAGATGAAAGCTGATGAGGGCCCAAACTAGGGCAGTGACTATGTGACTGGAGACAAGGGTAAGTATATGAGAGATGTTCTGGTGATAGAAATGACAAGAGTTTGGAAAAAGTGAGGAGTCCGGTAATCAAAGTTGACTGCAAGGACGCTGGTGCCATCAGGGGTAACAGGGAAATTGAAAAAGGGCAAAGTTCAGTATAAGGGAAAAGACGAGGAGTTCTGTTTTGGACATGTTGAGTTTGACAAGCTTATGGGATATGTAATTCACAATTTCCAATTGCCAGTGTGTGATGTGTCCCTAGAGCTTAAAGAAAGAGACTAGGGTTGGACATATACACCTGAGAATCACCAGCAGAGAGAGAATCACCAGCAGAGAGATAATCATTGAATCCATGGAAGCTCATGAGATTCACCAAGGGAGAAAGTATAGAGAGGAAAGAGAAGAGAAGCCAGACCTAAACCTGCCACATGGATAATTAGCTAGCAGAGGAAAAATAATAATAATTCAGCCAATAAATAAATGTCAGTCAATAAACATTTATTAAGCACCTACTAAGTGCCACTCATTGTGCAGTGATCAGATCATTAACCTGTTCAAAAAGCAATGTAAAATCAAAACACAAATGAGCAAAACAGCTCTATTTTATTGAAATTACATTTTATTAATAGTTCTTAAATATATGTATTTATTGCAGCAGGGATCATTTCATTCTTTAGGCTTGTATCCTCAGTGCCTAGCACAGTGCCTGACACACAGAAGGTGTTTAATATTTACTGCTTGGTTAAAGAAAATGAGAGCAACAAGATGATGCTGTAGAAAGAACCACGGATTAGAGAGTTAGGAAATGTTTGTTCTATTAGGTCTGCATTAACAGCTGTGTGAACCAGGGCAATTCACTTCTCCATAGGCTCAGTTTTTTTCACCTCAAAAATGATAGTATTGTATCAGAGGACTCCAACTGTGAAAACCTATTAAAATATGAAATAAAGAGAAAAGAGTTCTTGCATTGCCTAATAAATGTCCCATGAATGATTGAAATGCAATTAAACTTTTTGAATTTAGCAACACTTAGAATACTTTAAAATTAATTTTCATTGTTTTTAAATTTATGTTATATTATTCAAAATAACTCTACTGAAAATTTGACTTTGCCTCATATTTCTATGGATCTTTGTCCAAACATGAGTTCCCCTTGTAAAGGAAATTGTGAATCCTTGTAAAGGATTGTTTAAATAAAAACTAACAAATAAATAATAAATGATGCTGAACAGAACACTATGTAATAGGAAATCTCAAAATGAATGTCTTTTTTGGTTGAAAATTAAAATGTGTTCTTTTGCTTAAAATCTGTTGTCTTAACTGGGAAGTACCCAGAGTTTCTCCACACAAGAGCATTACTGTCAGTAAAGGACTGCATAATCATCAGTTAGCCACCTTTACCCAAATCTCAACCACAGTCTGAGCAGACAGTCTAAGGCACTATGTGGTTCACAGCAGCATTTCATGGACTGGGAATAGAAGGGGGAGCCATCCCTGGAAGGAATGCTGGTTAAATCACAGAATCAATAATCAACAGGCATATTAAGCACCTATGACCTGTATTTTTGCACTGTGTTCTGGACTTCCAATAGCTTATGGGAGAGATAATATATACATATGTAAATGTATGCAGGGCAGCCAGGTAGCACAATGGAGTCAGGAAGACTCATCTTATTGAGTTCAAATCTGGCCTCAGACACTTCCTAGCTCTATGATCCTGGGCAAGTCACTTAAGCCTGTTTGCCTCAGTTTCCTTATCTGTAAAGAGCTGGAGAAAGAAATGGCAAACCACTCCAGCATCTTTGCCAAGAAAACACTAAATGGGGTCACAAAGAATCAGACACTACTGAAACAACTAAACAACAAAAGCGTGTGCACAATATACACAAAATGATCACAAAGCAGTTTTGGAAGGGAGAGTACTAACAGCTGGGGAGAATCAGCAAAGACTTCACAGGGAAGATTTTAATTAAGTTGAGTCTTGAGGGTAATTCAAAGCACTAGGAAGTGATCACAATACCACTTATAAGCAAATAGCTCCTCACACAAATCACTACCTCTTTTCCTAGACCCTGATTCTTCTGTTCTTTTGCCTCATCACTTTGTCCCCCAGTATTACCTGTGGGAAGCATCATTGTGCAATGAATACATTGGACTTTGAGTCAAAATACCTGGGTTTGAATCCTCTGTCTTTGCTGTTGCTCATTTTTCAGTCATGTTTGACTGTTCCTGGGGTTTTCTTGGCAAAGATACTGGCATGGTTTGCCATTTCCTTCTCCAGCTCATTTTATAGATGAGGAAACTGAGGCAAACAGGGTTAAGTGACTTACCCAGGGTTACACTGCTAGTAATAGTAGTCTGAGGCCAGATTTGAACTCAGGAAGAGGAGTCTTCCTGAGTCCAGGCTCAGCACTCTGTTTTGCAGGGTTTTGATTCCTCTGTTCTGATTCTTTACCACTTACTAGATATGCGACTTCCAGCAAGTTACTTAACACCCCTATGCCCTATAGTCCTATTATCTGACATGGGGATAATAATACTGTCAGTATATACTATACAACACATAGTTGTTGTATCAAGTGAGATTACATATAAAACATTTTCTATCTCCGTGCGGATATAAAATAAGTCCATTATTATTTATGTAGTGGAGGGGTATTGGACTATTTCCCATGGAATTGGGCATGCACACTGACCATTTTTTTCCTGTAGGGACATATGTTTGGGATACAATAATTTATTTTTATGTAGATTTTGGTTTTTTTCTTGTTAAAAAAATTGGATCTCTCCATCTTACCCAGGCTAGGAGTGCGGGGGTTATTTACTGCCTGATCCTATTATTATATAAATGCTAGCTATTAGCTATTACTGATTGGCCAAAGAGCTCTTGACTTGGTCTGTTTCAAATATGGGCCAGTTGGTCCATCCTTAGACATCCTGGAGCCTTTTCCTTTATTATATTAATACTGAATTTAGCCCAGACACCCAAGCAGCACAGCCCAATCAGCATGGCCCACTTTAGCTCGGAACTCCTGAGTTCAAGAGATCCAGCATCTAAGTAGTTAAGATTACAAGTGTATGTCCCTAGTCCTGTCCTCCCTCTTGTTTTTTTTCAAATCAAGAAAAGAAGAGGGTGTGAAGAAATCAATATGAGTATGTGAATGGGGAATCATCATAATAAGCCCAAAGTAGGGGCTTCAAAATACTGTTACTTCTAAAGAAAAGGAAAGATACCACTTGACCATCACTAGCTCCTTCTCAATGGAAAGAAAAACGTGACCCTTTTGATCTTTTGGTGAAGAGTCTGAAGGCGAATAGGGAGATGATGAAAGCGATCTGATGGAACTGTCATCAAAACCCAGAGGAATGAAAAAGTGTGAGAGCTCATAGTTTATAGAACTTATATCTATAAATGAAGTGTACTTAGGACTAAAAGCCAAGAGACCTGTACTTGAGACCTTCCTTCTTCATTATCTCATTTCAACTTTCCTGTTCCTCAAGTTTCATCATAGTAAACTGTACGACCACTATCGATTTTCTAGCTTCTTAATAAGGACCTTGGGGAAACAAGCAGCATAATATAAGAGAAGTGATTTAAGTGCATTAGAAGAAAGTGGTTGCATCTTCCAATTATTATTAACACACTATTTACTCCGCTTGGCTGGGCTGAAATGCACATATCCATGCACCTTAAGGCACAGAATTTATTTGAGGGCCCAGGAAACATTTTGTGCTGGCTCCCCATAAATGAATTAGCAAAACTTTTACCACACCTTTGGCTTTAGATTCCACACACAAATTTATCTTAAACTAAGCATAAGCTAAAACACATACACACAAGGTGAGGAAAGAGGGAAAATGAGAAGAGTAAGAAGAGACTTTCTATAGTAACGTAACACCTTCCTTATATGACCTCATTCCTGAATGAAGTCCTCAATATGAGTGAATTTCCTACATAACAGAAGGCTACTCATTCAAGTGCTGAGGCTGGGTTTTTTTAATTTAACCATTTTTGATTCTTAAAAAATTTCTAAACCACATCAACTCCCTTGTCTCCTTAAAATAGAGGCTACAGAAGAGAATTTGCCAGTTTCTTCATGACCCCAAACATCATCATAAATATTATATTTTCAAAATGGACCATGATATACAGTGTAGTTCTATAGATACTTTTTGATTTTCTGACCCATCTTTTCCAGTCAACCACCATTTGTCACTCCTATCATTCTACCAGGCTCTAACAGGCCGACTGCTTCCATTGCTAATAATCTACTGTATGCTAGGAAACGTGATAAGAAAGTTTGTTAAACTGTGTATTAAGGAAGAGTCTACTGGCTCTGAGGAAGAAATGGGAGGTTTCTTCTATAGAATAAAACACATGGTTTAAGTGACAAGACTTCAAACAACTCTTGTGGCTCTACCGAAGATTTTTTTACTTCTTCCCAGTTTGGGGTTGTAGTCTAAGAGAAAAGTTTGCATTTCAGATAAGTGGAAATAGAAAATCACATTACTGGAATGACATGCTTTGTGGGATCACAAAGTAGAGATCAACCAAAATACTTCTAACTTCCTAAAAAATAATTCCAAACAAATGTTAGGAAGAGAACATTGAGAGAAGGTTGGGAGGTGGGAAGGAGATACAGAAATGCTCATTTTAGGAAAAAGAAGAATCTGACATGGATAAAGAAAAACTAGGATGGCATGCAGGAATGGAAGCCAGAGGATGTGTGATATTTACAGGATATGTGAATTTTACCAACCCGGCTTTTTTTGTTTCATTTCAAAAAAGCCAGGATCAAAGATCAGCTGTGCATAATAAAGTCACCTCAAATTATGTAAAGAAAACATTAGAGATCTATAGGAAAAGCTGGCTATTATGATCAGTAGAGGTAGCAGGTAATTGTGAAAATAATGCAAATTTGAAATCAGGGGACTTGACCTCAAATGCCTAGCCTGCTATTTACTAGCTTGAGTGCCACTGTGCAAACCATTGACCTTTCTGAATCCAAGTTTTCTCATCAGTAAAATGAGTGGATTGGTTCCAGGGGTGGGGAAGCTGTGGCCTTGAGGCCATATGTAGCCCTCTAGGTCCTCAAGTGCAGACTTCAGTCAAAGGGCCACACTTAAAGACCTAGAGGGCCACCTGTGGCCTCGAGGCCACAGGTTCCCCACCCCTGGACTAGATAATCTCTAAGGCCCCTTCCAGTTCTAAATCCTACAAAAACAGCCAATTCAATTCTCAAAAATTACTCTGATACCTGAGTTATCCAGATTGGCAGTCTACATTGACCAAAGCAACCAGATGTTTTCCACATCTGCCCTGCACTGTGTTGTTGTTGGTCCTTCATTTTGAAAGAGGACCAATGATGTCATTAGGGTGATGTCTCGGCTTGCTCTTGAATTGAAGTGAGGCAGAGCTTTGCAAAGTCAGCAGAGTCTAGGAATTCACTCTTTGCACCTATGTTGGTCAATGGAGACTATAATAATTAAAATAACTTATATGTATAAGATGCTTTAAAATTTGCAAAGGTTTCCTCACAACTACCCTGTGGAAAAACCATTATAATTATTTTTATAGATGAGGGAATTGAGGTTCAGAAAATTTAAGTGGCTAGTCTATGTTCATAAGCCTACTAGGTCAGAGCCCAGTCTTGAATCCAAGGCTTAATAATAATAACTGACATTCATGTAGTGATTGACAGAGCGCTTCATATATATTATTTAATTTGTTCCTCATAATAACTCATTGAGACAAGAGTTATTATTATACCTACTGTACAGATGAAGAAACTGAAGGTCAAAGACATTAAATAAGTTGACCTAGGTCACCCCATGAATATCGGAGGTGGGATTCAAATGCTAGGCATAGGATCATTGGATCACAAATCTAGAGAAGGAAGTGACCTTAGGGGTCACTGAAGGCAACTCCCTCCTTTTAGAAAGGAAGAAACTGAAATTAGAACAGTTAAGTGACATCCAAAGTTATATAGTTGGTTGGTATCAGAGGCAGGATTTGAATCCAGGTCTTCCTGGCTCAATATCCAGCATTGGAGCTACTACTCCAATTCTTTCATCTCCAAGTTCAATGCTCCTCCTCCTATATCATATTTCCTCACATTGATTGCAAACAGCAATATCATTTGTTAAATTTTTAAAAAGCTATTATTCAGATAGAATTAATTTCTGTGAATGGAAAATATACCATATCTTTAAATAATACATTACAATGGCAAGGCCTACATTCCAGATGAAAGGGATAAATCTTTACAGCTATACAAGTTACAATGAACTATTATATCCAGATGAAATAGTTTCATTATTCTTTTTGGCTCAAGATAAAGAATATTTCTTCAAACTAATTTCTCAATTGGAGTTTCTAAATCTAGAGTGTGGATTTGTTTTTTAACAAATTTTTCCTAACTGCATTTCAATACAATTGGTTTCCTTTGTAATCAAATGTATTTTATTTTATGCATTTAAAAACATTACTCTTAAAAAAAAAACATTACTCTTAGAAGGGTCCCTAGGCTTTACTGGACAGCGAAAGGAGCCCATGATATTAAAAAAAAAAATGTTAACTACTCCCATTCTAGAGTATCTGTAACTACTCACATTATTCCACTCTGGAAAACACAATGAAGCCAAACAAAACTCAAATCTCAAATTTACTGGAGCAAGGAAAATCTATGTGGTTGCCTAAAAGACGTGCAATTTGTTTAAAAGAAACTGGCCAGATGATTGCGGGGAAATTGTAGAGTTCTGTAGTGTGTGTAGATTCTCCATGGACTCTTGAGGTCTCCTGAACAGCAATGAGATCTCATAGGGTCTAGCACAACACATCCAAATTCTTAGCTCTGCCACCACCACCAAATGGAACGCAGAAAAATGAGGAAGGATCTACATATTAGCAAGAAAGGGAATAAGAGGGAAAAGGGGCACTTCATTTATAAAATCTCTGGTGCGGCTTTTAAAATCCCACATAACCCTATCCTCTTCTCTCTTTCCAATTTTCTTACAATTTATTCTCCTCCATATACTTCCACATCCAGCGCCACTGCACTGGTCTCCTTGATGTTCCTTGTACAAGATGCTTCATTGCCAGACTCCAGGCATTTTACTGGCTGACTCTCATGCCTGAAATACTTTTCCCTGAATCCTGATTTCCCTAGCTTCCTTCGAATCTAAGTTAAAATCCCACTTTCTACAAGAAGGCTTTTCCTGTTTCCTTAGGAGGCTAGTAACTCTGTATATATCTTGGTTCAACATAGTTGTTTGTATCTTGTTTCTCCCATTAGAACATAAGCCCCTCAATGGTAGGGACTGTTTCACCATTCTTCATATCCCTATCATCCCCTTATCAGAGTGCCTGCATGTAGTAAGCGCTTAATAAATGCTTATTGATTGACTGACTGTATTTTCTCACGAACCATTTCTGTTTAGTTGACGTTCCATGTTAGGGAGAAGCCATCAAGTGGGGTCACCTCCCAGCCATGGAACAAATGCATGAAACTTCCTTAAAAACAACTTCTTATCCTCCTCAGCCTGGAGGAGTGTCTTATCTTAATTTTCAATGGCATGACATTTTTATGGTGAACCATTCGGCTTTTCTGTTTAGAAAATTCTGTGGCTGGAGAGTTCAGCAAAGGGAGCCTGCCTTTTGGCATTTTTACCATTCCAACTCCCAGTTTTTTGGTCTTAATAAAGAATACAATTTGAATTGCTTCCTGGCTAGAAGAGGATGTGGATTAAATGAGAACTTGGTGTACACTTCATCTCAGGAATGGGATAACTGAGCAAACAAACAGTGAGTAGCTTTTGGGTCATCTGGGGTCTGGGAAGCACACACGGTTGCCTTCAGCACCAAAGCTCCCAAAACTACTCACTGGCTTGAAGGTTTTCATGGTCCATTGTGCCAACACAACCAAAACCAACTGCATTCTTGTGTTCGCCATATCATAATGTTATGATGGCTGAGGGCAGATTACATAATGTCATTCAGCACTGGTCAACAGAAAGCACATCTTTTTCACCTACAGCATAATTGCTTGTGACTGATGGAAGAACAAATATTGTCATATTATCCTAAATAGACTAGTACTAACTGAATGTAGAGAGAGCAAGGGCTCAACCTTGAGTCCATGAACTTCTGTTTTTAATATTTTGATGACTGTATTTCAATATAATTGATCTCCTTTGTAATCATCTTTATTTTATGCATTTAAAAACATTATTCTGAGTAGGTTTCATCAGATTGCCAAAGGGGGCCATGCCACAAAAGAGCTTAAGAACCTCTTTTATTGGAGGATCGTTCTAGAATTTAATTAGGATGGCTATCATCTGAAAGAGGAATTGAATTTGTGTCAATTCCGTGGCCACAAGAGACAATCTAAGGCAATAATTCCTCTCCCTGTCTATATAGTAAAACAGACAGTATAAGATTGCAAAATTTAACATGCTTGTGACTTATGTCTTAAACTGTCATAATGATGATTGTCACCTTAATAATGACCATGCCTTAAATTTGTATAGAGCTGCACAGGGCACAAAAGCTTTTATGGGCAATATCTGCTACCCAGTAATGTCCATATGGGAAATTATTAGCTTTTACAGGTCAAAAGAAGTGTCATTCTAAGAAGAGGAACTGTTTTAAATTGCACAAATCTCTGAGACCACTCAAAAGTCACAACTTAACTTGAGGTTTGAGGTCATGAATTACTTCACTCCACATTTCAGGGAAACTCAGTAGACAGGACAGGAAGCCAGCTATCAGTGACTCAGAAGCCATCACAAATCAAAATCTCCAGTTGGAATGCAGATTTCAAACAAACCTTTATTACCCCTCTTTTCTATGTGAGACCACAGAACATTGAGTCAAAATACACAATCAACATCAAAACAAAGGTGTCTTCCTTTTGGCTAACCCATTGTTTTTGTATACCATACAGATGATTCGATCACTCACTTATCAAATGTTTATTAGACAAGCTCATGGCGCAACCACTAGATAGTCATTCATTTAGTCAATCATTTATTGAACATTTATTATGTGCTTACTGTATACAAAGCACTGTTGCTGACACTGGAGTACATACAAAATTTAAATAACATGCATCAACATAAAATATAGCAGGCTCTCATCTAGATTGACTGTCATAAATCTTGAGTAGGAAAAGAAGGTTGGAATAAAAGATCTCTACATGTAGTAAACCGTTTGCTTTAAATTACATGCTATGGTAATTCTAAACTGCATTAGGGAGAAAAGATTTCAGTGTAGCATGACTAGCGCTTGGAAATAGGATACAATCTCTTTTCGCTTGCTCCTTTTCACAGCCAAACTCCTAGAAAAAGCTGTCTACACTTGTTTTCTCTACTTTCTCACCTCCCACTCACCTATCAACCCTCTGCAATCTGGGTTTCCATACATACCATTTAATTCACACTGCTCTCTCCAAGGGCACCAATGCTGATTTATTGCTAAATTCAGGGGTCCTTTCTCTGTCCTCATCCTTCTTGACCTTTATCCAGTTTGTGACACTATTAACCAACCCCTGCTTCTGAATCCTCTCTCCTTGGGTTTTAGTGACCTATCTGCCATGGTATTCTTTCTCCCTCTCCTATGTGGGATCAGCATTCATGTTCCACTGTTTCCACTCCATGTGGATGTCTGTACTACTTCTTTCTCTATATACACTCTCTCTCTCTCTCTCTCTCTCTCTCTCTCTCTCTCTCTCTCTCTGTGTGTGTCTCTCTCGGACATATCATCATAAATTTAATGATCATCTCCATGAAGACTCCAAAATCTAGTCCTCCAATCCTCAGCTCTAAATCTACCCCTGCTTCTCCTTTTCCCATTTCTATTTCTGACAAGAGCACCACCATTCTTCCAGGCATCCAGGTTCATTCTCAGCTCAAGCCTTGTCAATTCTACCTCTTAAACATCTCACATCCATGCCTATCACTCTTCTCATGACAATAATCACCCTATTTCAGACCCTCATCTTCTCTCGCTGAGACTATTACATAATATACTCTTAATTGGCCTTCATGCATTCAGCCCTTCCCCTTTCCAATCCATCTTTCACATAGCTGCTAGACTGGTAGTATTTCTAAAGTACAAGTCTGACCACATCCCCCTCCCTACTCAAAAAGTTTCAGTGGTTCCCAGTTGCTTTAGGATGAAATATATACACACACACACACACACACACACACACACACACACACACGCACGCATACACATATACTCTTCCTCTTAGGCATTTAGAGCTCATTACAATCCATCTCCAGCCTATCTCTCTAGGCTGATTACATGTTACTTTCCCCTTATTCACAACATTTCATCTCCCACCTTTGTATGGATAGTATCCCATGGAATGGTCCCCCTCCTTACCTCTGAAATAATCCCAGCATCATCCTCACTTCCTCATTCTGCCTAGTTCCCTGTAGCTAATTAGATGCCAAATCTCACCATTTTTCTACTCCATCTCTCTCAAATGCTATTTCTTTCCTCTTCTCACATAGTCACCATCTTAGTTGGAGCCTTCATCACCTAGATGATAGCAACAGCCTCCTAATTGCTCTCCCTACCTCAAGTCTCCTCTCTCTTCAGTCTATCATCCTTACATACATCACAGTAGTTTTCCTTAAGTGCAGATCTGACCATATCACTCCCCTAACTCAGTCAACTCCAGTGGTTTCCTGTTGCCTCTAAGATCAAACATAAACTCGTCTATTTAGCTTTCAAAGCCCTACACAACTTGGCCCCAACCTAACTTTCCGATTTCTTTGGCCATTTCTCTTCCTTTCACATTCTGATACAGCCAAGCTGTCCCTCTCTCTGACCATCATACACAGCTCTCTGCTTCTGGTATCTCTATGCCTTGGCATTGACTGTTCCCAATGTCTGGAACTCAGGCCTTCCTCATCCTGCTCAACTCATAGAATCTCTCTCTTCTTCCAAGATTTAGCTCAAGTCCCACCTTTTACAAGAAACTTTTCCTGATCCTCTCCACTGCTTAGGCCTTCTCTCCTTAGCTGTTTTATATTTGTTTGGATTTAGTCTATAAATTAGATGGATACATTGGATAGATGGATAGATGGATGGATGGATGGATCTGGATAGATTGATCTATAGCTATCTGCACACATAGATATATCTATATATCTATCTACATATACGTAGATATGTATACTTCTTATCTCCCCTATTAAAATGTAACTCCTTAAGAGTAGGGATTATCTCATTCTTCATAGCTCTTTCCCCAACACCTAGCACTGAGCCTTTCACTGAGTAGAGATTTAATAAATGCCTACTGATTGACTGATTGGAACCCCCAGCTCCCTGTGAGCTATTTCCTTCAAGAGGCATTTCCTGATTCTTCCAACTATCAAGGCCCCATCATTTAATTAGGGCAGCTAGGTGGATAGAGTGCTACACCTGTAATCAGGAAAACTCATCTTCCTGAGTTCAAATCTGGCCTCAGATACTTACTAGCTGTGTGACCCCATTTACCTCGGTTTCCTCATCTGTAAAATGAGCTGGAGAAGGAAATGGTAAACCATGCCAGTACCTTTGCCAAGAAAACCCCAAATGGGATCACAAAGAGAGAGACACAACTGAAATGACTGAACAACAAATCATTTAATTATTTGTTTATATCTTGTATTTACTTATATTTGAACATATTGTATCATTCTCCCACCCCACCCCTCCCTCTGTCTTGAAGACAGGGTCTGACTCATTTCTGTGCAATCTTCAACACGTAGCAGAGTGCCTGGCATATAGTGGGAGCTTAATAAATGTTTGATGACTAACTGATTTATTCCCCAGATGAAGCTGGGAAGGCCACCCTGTCCCAAAGCATTTGTGTCATTTTTTTTTAAATGGACCTTTGATTTTATTGCTACAAGTCTATCTTTCCTGTGACTCTATGATGAAGAGCTCCCACATCAAAGGCCTGAGGCTTCAAAAATACCGGAACATGAAGGCCTAGTCCCATTGCTCCCTAACTAAGGATGACCTCAGCCCTCTCACAAAGGAATAAAAATTACTTTAATAAATAATTTTTTCAACTAAGGAAAAAAGGTAAAGGAATGTCATACAACAGCCAATGAGGGCCCTTCAAGCTCTGAATATTACTCAGTCAGTAAGTACTAATTTTCGGAAGCCCACACCTCAGACAGGCATCAAATGAAGAAATAGTAGTCAGGGCAGAAGAACAGCATTAAAACAGCATGACTGGACCATAAGAAAAATCAAAGAGGCAGAAGATATAATATTCTTACTCTATTTAAAAAAAAACATGCTGACTAAGCTTTAGGACTCCCTCTGATTCATACATATTAGACACTTTAAAATTGAAGGTTATTGCTATAGATGTGACAAGTACAGTGTTTGAGAAAAATTATTCTGGTAGGGTGTGGACCACAGAACAGGGAAAGAATATAGAAAGAGAGACAAGTTATGAGGCTGCAGGTGATTCAGACTTAAAAGGATGAGGGCCTGAAGTCACTGACTTCACAGTCAACCAACAAGTGTTTATTAAGTTCTTACTATATGCCCGACTCTGTACTAAGGCCTGGGGATACAAGGAGAGGCAAAAGAACTTCTCTCTGCCCTTACAGAGCTCACCTTCTGATGGAGGGAGACAACCATGAGAACCAATATGCATGTACCGGGTAAATAGGAGGTAATCCCAGAAGGAAGGTGTTAGGTAGAGGGGCAAAGTGGAGAACAACAAGGTGCAACAGGAAAAGAGAAACAACAAATTCTAAAAAACTATACATAGTAGGTGCTCAAATATTTTTGAATAACAGATGAATATTCATGAATTATTGCAGAATAAAATTTGGCTACTGAGTACATGTAAAGAGGAGGGTGAATTTTAAAATAATTCTGAAAATATAGTTGTGGCAACTAGAACAAACACATTTTTGAGAGTGAGGGGGAGATAAGAAATGCCTATTTGGGAGAAATCATCAAGTTACATTTCAGGGGTCAGTGGGGGTATTCAGGTGAGGGAAACTTCAGTCAGGTAACTAGTAACTTTAAAAAAAAAGATTGGGGATGGGTAAAATGAGCTAGAGAATTTGAAATGACAAGTAGTAGGGGAAACCCTGATAATTCTAATTCAAAGAAAAACAAGAATGAAAGGAGAAGAAGAGAGGAATAAAACCAAGCCTTAAGAACACTAAAAGTTAAACCTGTGTGTCTGTGTCTGTGTAGTATAGAGCTGTTACATATGGACCTAAGTAACCTTGGGGTTACTTAGCTTCCACTTCCTCATCTATAAAATGAAGGGGTTGAACTCAATGATTTCTAAAGAGCCTTGAATCTGGTCTCATGATATGATGCAAGAGGAAAAAGAACACAACAAAGGAAAAGGAGAATCACATGATCTCATGTAAGCAAAAGGAGGAGAAGGCTTTAGAAAGAAGTAAATGATTCAGAATGTCTCATAAAATTAGGTATGAGAAGTGAGAGGACATTGCGTTTAAAAAGTCAGTGGCCCAATAATAAAATGTAGCTCTCTGTGGCCATCTCTTCATTCCATTTACTTTATAGCTAAAGAGGATATTCCATCTGTGAAGAAGAGTAATGCCCCCCAAAAGAACTTCAGATCATATTAATCAAAATTTAAAATTAATTTGCATTTTGTGAGAAGTACCTAAATACTAAAGGGTAGTGTATCGGCTTAAATTCCCTTCCAAGTGACTTTCACTTAAAATGGCATAATTTTGCCAATTTAGATTTGTCTTAAGATAAAACAAGACCCAGAGTGTAGCATTTATCCATAAGACAGCTTGTTGTATGTTGTATAATTATACATATTTCCCATCCATAAACCATTTTTACATACTTTGACAAATACTTCTCAAAGGAATTTAACTTAGCATCTTTTAAAACCCAGTTGGAGGATGTGAAGAAAACAACTAAATTTTTGTTCTGTTCATATCTGCTTTAAAATGTTTGACTGGGGGGGGGGGGCAGAAAACAGTGCAGAGAAAGGGAATAAGCTTTAAGAATTAAAAATAGTTTTATCAAAATCTCTAGCAGATGCCTCGTTATAAAATTGCTAGGCAAGCTACAGAGTAGTAGTAGTAGTAGTTGTAGTAGTAGTAGTACTAGTGGTGGTGGTGGTGGTGGTGGTGGTAGTAGTAGTAGTAGTAGTAGTAGTAGTATTAGCAGCAGCATTTACAGAGTGCCTACTATGTGCCAGGAACTGTGCTAAACACTTTACAAATATTATCTCATTTGGTCCTACAATAACCCTGAAAGGTAGATGCTATTACTACCCCATTTTACAATTTACAGTTAATTGTTACATTTTGTTGTCTTAATAATTTCCAAGGATCAATTATAGACAAATAATAGCCTAGCACTTCGTAGGGATAGGAATTGGACCTACAATTGAGGCAAGTGAGGCAAACAGAAGTCAAGTGACCTGCTCAGTGTCTGAGGCCAAACTGAAATTCCGGTCTTCCTGATTCCACACCCAGTGCTCTATCCACTGCACCAAATTGCATGATAATTTCAAATTAATTGTTATACCAAATTTATACAGCAGGGAAATGGAGGCAGGAACCAGTCTGGCAAAAGAAAAACATTTTCTTGCTTAGAAAAATACAATCTCAGGGAAGACATAGGGAAATATAATACATACCTACTCATGATATTGTTTTTAGTTTCTGATCTTGAAAAGAGGTAGCTATAGTCTGCCCAATCACTGAGCTCTTGGGTGGTTAACAAGGCTGAGAAAATCTAAACCATGAAAGCTAGCTATCAGAAGAAGGGCCTTAACTGTAAACATGTTGAGAAAGATTGTATTTAAGCAGAGGATAGATAACAAACCACCTTTCCGTTATAGTAGAGAGGATTCCTTAATTAGATGTGAAGTTGGAAAAGATGACCCTTCAAATTCTAAGACTCTACTAGCTGGAAAAAAAAAGACACCTGAGGAACTTTGGATGTGGTCCAAAATAGTCTAAGAATAAGAGTTAAATGTTTATTTTTAATAGCAGAGTAGGGAAAAACAGGGTGACATATACTAATTCCAAATGAATATTTAGGAGTGTGCGCAGTGCCTCAATGTACTTAGATTTTTGTATTTCCTTAAATTTTGTTGTAAACAGTGCATCAATCAACAAGTGTTTACTAAGGAAGAGACTACATGTAAGAAGCAACAAGGAAGTAGTGGACAGAAAGCTGGCCTCAGACCCAGGAAGACCTGGTTCAAGTCTCACACCTGACACATGCTGATTGTGTGACCCTCAGCAAATCCCTTTACCTCTCCTCACTCTAGTCAACCCTCTGGAACTATAAATTACAGGAAAAGTGTTGACTTGCATGAGTAGAGGAAATTTCATCATCTAAGGGCTCCATATACCAATGAAATCACAGGTCCGGTTCCTATCCCTACTAAGTGCTAGTCTATTATTTGTCTAAAATTAGTCCTTAGAAATTATTAAGACAACAAAATGTAACAGTTAACTGCAGTGTTTGTTTTTGTAGGAAAGAATTATTTACTCCAATCACATGCTAAATTGTCTTTCTCAGCCTCTAATGGAAGACTAGCCATTCTGTCTATAACAAGCCACCGTTTGATGGTAGCTACTAAATTAGTGTGCAAGAAACAAATGTCCTGCCAAGTCAGTCCTATAAAGTGATGACAAAAATCCCAGAACAAATAAAAGGTATTTCCTCACAGGAAGAGAGTGGAGGAAAGCAAGAAAAGATGAAGAAGGAAGTGGGAAAATAGAAGAACATCCGATTCAAAAAGAATTTGACCTGAAAAAAAATGCATGAAATCATAGAAAAGAGAGTTTTGAACTGGAACCAAGACTACATACTTCCCCAAACTTATGAAGAGAACCCTCTAAACCAAATCTGAACCAAACTAATGTTTCATTTAAGTTCTTATTTTAAAACTACTGTAAGTAACCAGGTTAGTTATACATCTCCAATGATTACAAGTATCTTTTCTTGACAATTATTTTCCACTGCAGTGGAATAGACTAGTTTCCACAAAACCTATAATCAAAACTTTCTTGGCAGAAGATGATAATTCTGCTATACAGAAATGACTGTCTACAATTATATCCATCCTTATGCTGCATAAAGAGTTTTGATGTTTATGCAGACATGGCCTAAAAATAATTACCTAACACCACCCTAGCCAGCTAACAGAGAAAGAAATAAAACTTTGATGGTCAATAATATCAGAAGAGTTTTATTTGGAAGAAGTAAAGAGTTCAAAGCCAAGAAAATGAAGGATGGGAAACTATCCTAGTTGTTGGTTATCATATAACATATGTGTGTACACAAATACACACACGCACACAGACACATAACACACCACAAGGTACTTCATATTTTCAAAACACTCAGTTTAAAAAAAGAAGTAAAATTAAGAGATCCCTAGACCTAGTTTCAAGAGAAATGAGAAATATGTCCTTTCCCAGCTTCAGTACTGGCTTGTTGAATAACTTTAGGGAAATCAACCACCATTTCTGCCTCATTTTCCCCATCTATGTAGGTGGGTAGATACTATCTACTAAATTAAAAATGTAGGCATTTAAAAGAATTAGAAAAATATTTAAATCATTTTTATTTTCTAAGACAATAGATTTCATAAGAATATGATTTCTATATCTTATAGCTATTCTTCATAAGGAAGGAAAGTGAACCACAAGTTAAATTACTTCTGAAATACATCATTGTTGTGATTTTTCTCATTAATGTGAATCAATAGACAAGCATTTATTAAGTGCCTATTCTGTGCCAGTCACAGTGTAGTGGTTAGAATGAAAAAAAAAAGATAAAAATAAAACAATGTCTGGCCCCGAGAAGTTAATTATCAATTGAGGAAACAACATGTACATACACTCACATAAATATATTTATATATAAAATCTATATTATGTAAATGCAAGATCATTGCAAGGGTGGGGCATTGGCAGTTGCAGGGGAGGGGAGGTATCATAAGTGCATCTATTACTGTATTAACACTGACTCAAAATTGTTTCTAATATATTTTCTTTTTTCATGACTCTACAAAGATAATGTCCACTGTTCTTTCCAAATTGCAGTTCTGAGAGTATATGATTGACTATGCTGCAGAGATTGTCTGGAGGTTCTTACCAGTAATGGGAAGCAGTGAGATGCTCTGACAGGCCACACAATCAGCTTTCTCTGATGTCCTTTTAAAGATACTTATGATTATATCTCTGACATCCTGTCACATCTCATCAGCACTCCATATGTCTTGTTTTGTTTGGAGGGGGAGGGGGAGAGACATATAAACAGCCCTTCCCTCCTTGAAGGAGCACAGGAATACATTATCAAATCTAAAAAATGGAGGTGAGATTCTTATTATTGCCTTTTTAAAAGGCCTCCTAAGTCTTTTTCTGTGTGGAGGTAGGGTGTCCTAGAAAATGATTGAAGTGTCTCCATCATATCTGTAAATAATCCTATTCTTTCAGTGATAGTAGAACTACAGTCACTGTTTCCTGGTACCATTGGTAGCATGAATGAGTTGATATAGTTATGCTCTTAAGACCTGTACAAAAACCCTTCCTCTGGGAAGAGAACATGTAGCCTTAGACAGTGTGTATTTCACAGATCAGAAAGCTTTGGTTTGAATCTTGGGTCTTTCCCTTACTAGCCAGGTGACCTTGGGTAAATCACTTCACTATTCCTGACCTCCCATTTCCTCCAGTAAAATTAAAAAGAGGTGAAGAGTAGTAGATTATCTTTCAGGTTCCTCCCACCTCTAAGCCTAAGCTCCTTGAGAGCTGGGACTATAGATTTTTTAATTATATCCACAAAATTTAGCCCAGTTACTGGCAAGTGCTTAATAAATGCTTTTCCATTCATTCAACCTGTGATTTCTTTAGTTTTACCTAGTATTCTGACTGCTCTTGCATACTTAACTCATGATACTAAGTAACGGTAATGAAAAAAGCTATCAGTTTTCAAGAAGTCCTTTCTGAAGTTCACTGTCAGAACTATTTGCTGGGTAATAATGAATCTCTCTATCAAACCTGACTGAACAGTTTTAAGATTTAGAGGTTAGTAGAAGTAGCAATAGGAAGTGATCAAAAAAGAAGTTTGATACAGAATAATTTGTGGAGTGGCTATAAATTCTGGTTTTCTCATTTTTAAAAATTTGGTATCTCTATTCCTATAGCTAAAGCCAGGCAGAGTCTAATGTTGCACAGTAGAATTCTATTAATGCTAAAGATATCTAGGTGTGAAATATAGGTACCCTCACCATCTTTTGATCTGTAGTATGGACATTCTTGTAGATAACTGCTATATTTCACTTCCATTGCACCATTAATTGGTTCTTCCAGGTCCTATGAATTTGATTTGGCCAAAGTTAATTTATTTCACTATGCCATTAGCAATTAGTGGAGGTTATATGTGAATATGGAAGTATATGTTCTTAATGAAAAAAAAATCAAATTTCCATGGACCATCTGAATCCAATAACTTATGTATTTTTCAAAAGTAACACGTCTCAACTGTACCATTATTTCGAGGATGAGTGACTTGGCTCCTTGAATTTCAAAGCTACATAACCTAACAGACACATAGCTGGTATTAAAATGTTACTGCAAATAGTAGGTAATAAAATCCCAACACACGCTTTTATTTCTATACCCACCAGTTAACACAATGCTGACGCAGAGCAAGAGCCCTAACAACCTGCTAGTGAGGACTATGGGGAACTCTTTACTTAGAAAAAAAAAACACACCCTGCAGTATGAGGAAATATGTCAAGAAATGAAAACGAATCTACAGCAGCTTCATTAGATGTTGTGCTTAAGAGGGCAAAATAAAAACTGGTAAGTAATAACTTAGGGACTCCCTAATCATATAGTAGGATTTTTAGTATACATGACATGAAATATTTATTATTTTATATCAAATGTGCTCACGAACAAAACTCAGCAATATGGTCTTTGTGACCACATTAACACATCTATATGCTTGGAATGGTCAGAAAGATGGATGAACCGAAACAAAGATTAGCTCATGTCCATTTTCCCATGAACCTACAGGAAACAGATCTGTTGATGTGTGGTCTTAAACACAGGTGATCTTTCTGACAAATTTCACACAGAAGTTATTAGTACAATGAACTCTGTCTCATAGACCATCTATCAAATAGCTGACTTTTCCGTGGAATTATGGAGGATCTCTACTTTCCATGTGCTGCTGTCCTTAGAACTTAAATTCAAAGCACCCAGTAGTTTTCATAAAATTCCCTGTGTGTGGTTCCCTTTTTCACAGGTTGTTGTTGCTTTTTTTTTTTAAAGAACAAATAACTACTCCAAGTTTAGCAAGGTAGTAGCAGAATCACAACTGAACAGCTCCTTGGCCTTTGGTTCTATTAAGTTGTTATATGGCCTCTTCCAGACATGCCACCAGTTCTCCACAGCATTCCTACTACTTATTCTCAAAAAGATACCATTGTTCTAATTAATAAACTCTAAGGAAACACTTGAAAAACTCATTTAAATTAGAACTTTTTATTGTTTTGAAGATGGAGGTAGGTAGAGGGAGTAGGTAGGAAAAAAAAATTGAAGGGGTGGTAGTGGTAGTCTATCCTAACTGCATTACTTTAAAAAGAATTAGCTTAGCAGAATTTTCAAACACAAATTATTTTACCTCAATAATTTAGATGTCTCTACATGAAGGTTACTACTGTGTCGAGAGATCATTCATTTGCACTCTAGACAACAGTTAGTAAAGCAAACACAAGGGACAAAGCCATTCTACTTATCAGGGCCCAAAGTAAACATTGTTGATTTAATTAATCTGATCCAACTGAGAATCTGTGCTTACTGAAACAGTACCATCATGCCTGCATGGTAGCTCAGCTGCTGAGGCTAAAAGAAAATCTATCTATATCTCTGTTTACACACATGCATATGGATAGATACACTGTAACCACAAATTGGCCATCATCTCTGACTCAATTTAAGAACCTATCCTCATATTACTGGACTCCATAATAACCATATAGTTCTGGAGTATGGTTAAACTGTTTTACCTAATACCTATTAATAAATTAGAAGACCTTCTGTAAGGTGGCACAAGGGCAGAGTTGCAATTGGCCCAACCTGGTTTTCCTGAAAATAGTAAGCAAAGCATATGCATTCTGTTCCCAGACCAAATCACAAAGTCCAGCCAGGCTGTTTCTAGAATAAAAAGTTTCCCCTTCAGTTTCATCCTTATTGATAGGCCTGAAGTCTCCATAATCACCTGTTCCTGAAGATGATTTGTTTCTGAAACCTACTGATCAGTGAAGAGGCAACTGTTTAGAAATATTTTAGACACAAACAGTAGTGAATAAACTGTTAGTCAAAATCATTTAACAAATATTAAAACTAAAATCATCTACATGCATACTGAGTTGGTTGCAGTTATATACCTGAAATAGCAAAATCTCCCATTATCTCTTGGAGAGCACAGAAGATTTGGTGCTTAGAGAGTGCTACAAAATGCCCCAATTCACCTATCAGTGAATTTTAAATACTTTTATAGTTGGCCGGTTCCTAGAACTTAAAAAAAGTAAAGGGTCAGTTACCAGTAGCTCTCCATCCTTGTTCATCCTGAGAACAGTAAAGCCACAGGGAGTTAACCCAAGTGTGTACCCATTGCACTCTCTCCCTCTGTTCTCAGAAACCTGCCACAGGAGAGCATTATTTCTGTGGATCCAAAAACATACCTAAAAAATTCCCACCGAGATTGGTTATATAACATATACAGTAGCTACAGCTTCTCGAAAACGAAAGTAAATAAAAGAGGTAGGGTGAGAGGAGTGAGAAGCATGGGCCAGAGAGGGAGAATAGGTTTGCATGGTCCACTTACTCGAATGCGAAGAAGAGTCCGCTAGTGACCAAGATGAGGACAAGGGTCAGGTAGAAGACTCCCGTCTGCCGAGCCATCATGATCCTCCCATTACAAAAGAATTTGTTTCTTCCTGGGAAAACCTCCCATTTCCTCCTGGCTGGGATTTTCTTTTTCTTATGGGGAGACTCCATGGGAGAGGAGCTGTGAGTGCTGATCTGACTGTACTCGCAGTCTTTCATGGGCCCACCGCCTCCAGGAGTCATCAAAGAGGGTAGACAATGGGGGGGTCAAACTCCCCACCCGGCCCCCCCAAAAAGCACAAACCACTTTACTGAGATAACCCCACTCTCTAGAACCCCTTGGCCACCAGCACAAGCTGAAATTAAAACTCCCCAAATAGGTTACCGTTCCAGGGATAACTTTGCCAAGTAGACCAAGTTAACCCTTTGGAGACCAAGGCTGTCATAGTAGAAAGGTTCCTCAGGGAAGGAGCTCCCCACCACTCCACTATTATTAATCAACTCTATCACGTGTTGAAGGGGTCATGAAATTAAGCCCAATGAAGGAAAAATGACACCCTCCACCACACACAAAACATCCACGCTCACATACACCAACACACAAACATACACAAACATACACACACACGTAGTGTCCACACCACACCACAGTGCACTCGCTCTCCTCTCCGCGTCCCTCTCACTGCCCTGGTAGTTGATTTCTAATCCCTCTTCCAGATGACCCCTGCTGGGGGATGTCTAGGGTGGCGGGCTCTGAACTCGACTGTAGAGGCAGCGGCTGTGGGCGCGCAGAGAGCTTCACGAGCTAGCTGCTCCTCTCCCCTTCGCCAGGTTTATTATAATCCATTCTCCAGGCGGCAGCTCTTCCCCGGAGAGAAAGAGATGGAAAACGGGAGGTAGCCTGAGCCACCCCCGAAGCTTCCCGGGGGTGGGGGAGGGAAGCAAGACCAAAATCCAAAACAAAACCACGTTGCTTTTGTCGGTATAGATCCTTTTGAATGCCCAGGCACTAGTCCAGCTGAAAGCCCCCAATCCTCCCAGCTGTTTGTAAAGCGGACTTCTTCACACCCAGCGCCGCCGTGGCGGAGCTGGGATTATGGGACTAGGAGGAGCAGGAGGACAAGATCTCGGCAGCGGCTACTCGCGGATTGTGTGGCAAGTAGCTGAACGTCTTCCGCTTGCCCCATAAAACCCTGCCCCAGAGTGAGGAAGGGACGCCAGCGGGGGTGGGCCTCGGGTAGAACGCGACAGACACTTGTTTGCAAATGCTCTCCCCAGCGACTGCTGCAAGGAGCCCCGGCCGGCACTTCAGAGATTTTCCGCCTCCTCGCCTCCTCTCGGCCCCGGTGTGGGCGATGGGTGTAAGCGTTTGTGGGGCGGGAGTGGTTGCTTTTGCACCCCCGGGCTCCTCCTCTTTCTCCTCCTTCTCTGGGGTTAAGCCCCTCAGATGGGGCAACCCTCCTGCTCTGGGCTAGAGCTCTGCTCCTCCGGTCTCAGCATGCCCATGCTGCACCCCATCGCTTCAGGACTCCCTCTGTGTTCAGGGTCTAGCAAACTCGCCTGTTCCTTGCTCCAGGGCTGAGCGTGGTACTGAAGCGCAGCTGCGGGGGTCCTCAGCTCGCGTCGCCCCCGGGAGAAGCAAAGGTCACACCCCTAGCAAGCTGCGCTAGGCGGCCGCCTCCGAGGCAGCTTGCACTCCCAACACACACGCAAAGACTTCTGTCCGCCTCCCTGCTGGGAAGCCTCTTCTTCCAGACAGCAGCTGCCACCGGACCAAAAAAAATTAAAAAACAAAAAAGCCAACCGAGAGACTCAGCTCGTTCTTTTGACTTACAGGGGAATGGGGAGAAAACCAGTCCCTTCACCCGTCATACTCCAGGCTGTTTCCTGGAGCCCCCACCCCAGTTACCAAGAGATTTACGGACATATAGCTCCCATGTTCCTCATCTGAGACGGGGGAGGCGTCCATACACTAAGGGAGACCGGGAATTGGGACGATTAAAGAAATAGTCAGTGCTCGGAATCGCAGAGGGAAAAGCAGGAGAAGCTCGCTTCCTCTTTCTTTCACCGAGGAAGCCGGTTCTATAGGGAGAGGTCTGTACTAGACTAGCCTCTCCCACTCCTCTCTCAGGCCACTAAAGACTCCAGGCTCTTTTCTCCAAGCACAGAGAACGAGGGAGGGGGGAAGCGAGGGGAAGGGGGGAGGCGAAATGGAGTGGCTTCTGTTTTTCCCTCCCAAAATAATAGATTCTATGTGATCACTAGCTCTATCTATGCCATGCTCTCCTCCTTGTTCTACCCCTCATTCCCCAGTATTAGACCTCAGTCTTTGTTCCTTTTATTCCTGTCTGTTGCTGTCTATCTTCCTTTCTTTCTTTGTGGAGTCCCTACAGCAGCCGGAGTGGGAACTGCCTCCCCTTTCCCTCCTCTCACGCCCATCCATCCCTCCACTTCCCAGCCTAATAACCACAGGGTAATCTCCCAGCAACTGGGAATGTGTCAAATCAACCCATTCCCCCAGTTGACATTAAAAGAAACGGGAGGAGCTAGTCTCTCTCTCTCTCTCTCTCTCCGCCTCCTCCTTTCCTTCTTCCCTCGCTTTGCTGCCGTCATTCAGTTGGACGAATAATCGAGCCTGGGAGATCCAGGAGCCCTTGCCACAATTCGCAAAGCCGTGCGTACTTAGATAAAAGGATGGGGGCGGAGAAGAGAGGAAAGGGATCTCTGCTCCTCCCACCTCTTATTTTACACTTTCCTTTCTCGGCCCTCTGGGATTTGTAGTTCATTCTTTTGCGTCTGGCCCCCAAAAATTGCAACTTAGGGAACATAAAGACTACAAACCCCAGCATTCCTCGCAGCAAGAATGAGACGAGTAATTGCTACATTGCATTCTCCTCGGAAGAGTTTGCGGTATGAGTTGCCCCTCGTGGGAAGAGTGAAGTGCTTGACTGTCTTGAGATTGATTTATTTCCGATGGGTGAAAAAATGAGGGGGAAAGTTGAGGCGAGATGGTTGTGCTAAGGGAAAATAGTCAAACAGCACCTGGATTATAGGGGAAAAAAACCCAACAGGCTACGGTTTTAAGAATGAAAATGAAATGTACACAGCTCCTTTTCTAATCGGGCTAAATTCTTTGATGAGAAAGAAACTCAAAAATTGAATTAGATTCAAAAAGAGCGGTGTTTGTTTTTTTCCAAAGCAAAGCAGAGGGACCATAGGGATGATTAAGCAGTTCATGGCTACTTAAAACTGAATGATGTGATGTTCCTAGGAAATGTAGCGTGAAGAAAATCCTCATTCCCCAACTCCTCAAAAAGTGTCCTAAAAATGCAAATATTAGTTGTTTGGAACTCAATATATTTTCCCATAGAAACAATATTATATTCGTTGGGTTCCCTGGCCACTTCACAAAAGCTTATTTAACCTTTTAACGCCTGGATTGTAGAATACTATACGCTATAAACTAACATCATGTGTAACAGTGTTTCTTTCAGAAAATATAATCCCATTTGGGAAACCTAGAACAAATCTCCACCTCCAGCAGGTGCCCGACTTACCCGCCTAACACTGGGAACAGTGGCCTGGGGCAAGAAATTCAGCCAATATTACTTCACCTTTATGATGAGTATCATTGTTTGCCTTCTGAACGGGTGGAGGAGGGGACTAGAAGGAGAGAGAGAATTTGGAACTCATTTTTTTTAATGTTTAAAATAAATAAGAAATTCAGCAAAATATGACCTAGAAAGGGAAAGAAGGGAGGGATAAGGAGTGGCTTTTGCGGGGAGAGGGACCTAGGGGCTGGTCTTGAGTGAAATAAGAAACCAGATTGGGGTGGGGGTGGAGGGGAGTCTTAGGTGAAGGAAAGAAGGTGGAAAGATCCACTGATCCGCAACACGGCGAAGAGAAGTTCTGGTCAATAGGCCACCTACCTGGGACGTATATGAATTGACTTCAGTAAATTAGGGGGGGGAGAGAGAGAGAGAGAGAGAGAGAGATTGATTATACATGCATATATATATATATATACACACACACACACAAATATTTTTAAAAATTAAAAGACACTTTATGTCACCAGTGATGATGAAAATCTGGATGACAATGCCCAAGCATTAGTGGTTAGGGGGATAGGAATTCTAGACAAAACAGTCTTTGTGATTCAGATTTAGAGGGAATTCAAATCCTGTCTCCACTACTTTAAATTGACAGAACCTTGGGCAAGCCTGAACCTCAATTTCCTCCTCAATTATTTGGGGGTGGATAAACTACTGGATTTTGGTTTAGAAAGACCTATGTTCCAACTTTACCTCTTCTGTTTACTTGCTGTATGACTTGGATAAATCATTTCACTTCTAAGTGTCAGGTAACTTTCTTTTGTTAATTTAAATAATATTTATTTATAACATTCATTTTTTAAGTAATAGTTTGTTTTTCCCAATCAAACATGAAAACAAGTTTGAACATTTTTTTAAAGAATTTTGAATTAGGGATAGTAATACTTGCATTAGGCAGTGTGGTACAGCAGACTTGGAGTCAGAGGATCTGACTTCAAATCTTGACTGACAACTACTACTTATGTGATCTTAGTCTAAGTTTGCTGATCTGTAAAATAAGGGTGCTGGAGTAGATGGTCTTGAAGTTCTAGAGCCTGTGACCTCACAAGTTGTTGTGAGCCTAAAGTACTCTGCAAACTCTAAATATGAGTTTTCATGTAGAGTGTTGTTTTCTATTTTTTCACTGCAAGTACTTTTCTAAAACAGGAATCCAAAGAACTGATTTTGCCATTGATTTTGCATCTTTTATAATGACAGAAAATTGTTAATATAATTATTAATACCAAATATAATATGGACTGCCACTCCCTTAAATGATCCTTATAATGTCAGAATTTCAGTAAGGTCCCTGCATTCCTACTCTTGATTAGGTTGAGCTGAACCACCCCCTAGGTTCCCCTGCTCCAGGATTTTGCCTAGCAGGGGATCCCAGCTCAAGCTGGATCTCAGTTTTTAGTGTCCTTGATCCCTTCCATTGGGATTCCTGGCATGAAGGGCAAAACAGCCAGAATGAAGTGGCTTTCTTTGTCTGGATTGCCGAGGGCCACTCAGGACTTGCTACCTCGTACTGCCTCCTCCCCCTCTCCTCCTAAAGGTAAGAAACTTTTGCATGGATGTTGGAATTAGGAAATCCACAATCCTGGCAGGTTTACTACTCTGTTATCTCAGTTAAAGACACTTTATTCCTCAGCTCATGGCTTTGATTTATTTTAGGTCTTGATCATAGTCATACCTATAATTTCATTAATCAAAGTTACTTTTAAAAATTATCCCCTCCACTTGCCATTCCATCCCCCTCCCCCATCCCCTAGTTCTTTGTACTACCTGGAATTCTGTTCCACTGATCTAGGCTCCTTTGCTATTGTTTTGCTAAAGGCCATTTAAATTCAGAAACTTCACTTTTGGTGTCTAGGTATCTCAATCCATAAGTTATTCAGTAAGTGTTTATAAACAAGTACTGTGGGGCAGCTAGGTGGCACCTTGGATAAAGTACTGAGCCTGGAGTCTGGAAGACCCATCTTCCTGAGTTCAAATCTGGCATCAGACACTTAGTAGCTGTGTGACCCTGGGCAAGTCACTTAACGCTGTTTGCCTTCATTTCCTTGTCTGTAAAAATTAACTGGAGAAGGAAATGGCAAACCACTCCAGTATCCCGAATGGAATCACAAGAAGGCAGAAACTCAACTGAAAATGACTGAACAATAGTGTGCCAGGCACTATGCTGGTTGATAGGGTTGCAAGGACAAAAATGACAAAGTCCTTGTCCTGAAAGAGCTTAAATTCTGTTGAGAAGGAGAACTTGTATACAAATAAGTATATGCAAAATAAATACAGTACAAGATAATTTGGGCAGGGAACCACTAACATCAGATCAGGAGAGGTTTTTTTATAAGGAGACGCCTGTGAGCTAAATTTTTGAAAGGAACTAGTAAGAGATGAGGAGGAAGTACATTCCAGGCATGAGGGCCAGTCTACATAAAGCCACAGAAACAGGAAATAGGTTGTCATGTATGAGGAAGAGCTAGGAGGTCAAGCTAGGAGGCTGGTGTGTCTGGAGTAATATATTAAAGGCTGGAAACGTAGATTGGATCCAGGTTGTGAAGGGCTTCCAATTCCAAACAGATGAATTTGTATCTGATTCTAGAGGAAGAGCAAAGGGCTTCTGACATTTGTTCTGCAGGGCGGTAAGATATTTAGACTTGTGCTTTAAGAACAACACTTTGACAGCTAGCAGGGATGGATTGGAGAAGAGGAGGGATTTAGAGCAGAGAAATCAGCTGGCAGGTTATTATTGCAATAGTCCAGGTCTTTCTGACTCCAAATCCCAATTTCCACCGTACCACCTCTCTGCCTATTATTCTAGATAGAAGCCCCACACTATTGTTAACAAATGCCTCTTCAAACTCTTCACTTCATCTCATAGGTCTCATCTTTTGGTTCATAGAGACATAGCTTTCCCCTGAAGTACTTCATTCCTTTGACACTCTTCAGTTTGAGTTGCTTCCTATTTTAAGTCCACCCAAACCAGAAATGTGCTAGAGCCAGCTCAGAATGGCTTATGAGAGCCAATTATACAATGTGAGCATTTATATCACTTTGTTAATTGTCTAGACTTAAGAAAATTATGGAGAAATGTAAATAATGCAAATTAAGCTTAAAAGTGTGTTTTATATGCTTTTCTCCTTAGACAGCCAGTTATTAAACATTTACTAGCATACCCCTTCCAGAAGAAAAGCCACAGAGAAGGAAAAGGCATTTACTTGCCCCCCACTGACACTTTTAGACCATCCCTCTTACACCATCTCTCAGAATTATCTCTTGTGAAGTACAGTCTATCCATCTATATCCCCCAGTCCAGATCCTTTGGCTGTCATCTTCCAATGTCCAGGTGTTTCTCCAACTATTCTTAATGCTTTTAGGATAGATCTGCCTGCCTCAAGTCTCCTCACTCTAATCCATTCAACTCCTAAAGTGACTTTCCTAAAATTCAGGTCTGATCATGTCACCCATCTTTTCAGTACACTCTGGTGACTTCCAACTGTGTCCAGGAACAAATACAAAAATGCTCTGTTTGACATTCAAAGCAGTTCATAACCTAGCCCCTTCCTACCTTTCCAGTCTTCTTACACCTCACTCCCTAATACATACTGGGCTGTTCCACAAACAAGGCCTTCTATTCCTCAACTCCAGGCATTTTCTCTTCTCTTCTCTTTTTTTTTTTGGAGGGGAGAAGGCAGGGCAATAGGGGCTAAGTGACTTGCCCAAGGTCACACAGCTAGTAAGTGTGTCAAGTGTCTGAGGCCTGATTTAAACTCAAGTCCTCCTGACTTCAGGGCTGGTGCTCTACTCACTGCGCCACCTAGCTGCCCCAACTTCAGGCATTTTCTCTGGTTATCTCACATGCCTGGAACACTCTCCCTCCTCTGCTCCAACTACTCACCCCAGCTTCCTTTAAGTCCCAACTAAAATTCCACCTTCTATAGGAAGCCTTAACTAATCCCTCTTAACTCCACTGCTTTCCTTCTCTTCATTTCATATATATTTTTGTTTGCATGTTATGTCCTCCTTTAGATTATAAGCTCCTAGAGGTCAGGAACTGTCTTTTGCCTCTTTTTGTATCCCTAGTGTTTAGCACAGTGCCTACCACAAAGTAGGCACTTCATAAATGTCTATTGAAGTGAATTATGGAATTCAGAACTTGGATCATGGTCTTCTCTCAAACCCCCATCCTCATACCTTGCTGCTTCAGTATTCATGCTGGTGCTTCTTCCAACATCCTAGCTTCTCAATTCATTAACTTCCTAATCTCCCACAACTTCCATCTCTAATATACCTCAGCCACCTACAGTGGTGTGAAGCTTAGATCTCATTCATTATCACCCCAACTGTTCCACCTCCGTGATCTTAAATTCTGAAATTCCCCTTTCTGTCCACAGTATCCAGTCCTTCCATCTTTCCCATGGTTTCACTCCCCTGAAATTTGATTATAGTATCATATCATAGATTTAGAGCTCAGAGGAAACTTCAAAATTACGTAGTCCAACACCCTCATATTAAAGATGATGAAACTATGTTCAAAGGGTTAAACAGCTTGTGTGAAATCACACAAGTAGTTACTGGCAGAATGAGGATTCGGACTTAAGCCCTCTCCTTTCAAGCATTCTTGATGAAAAGACCAAGCTGTTTTCAGGGCTGCTCGTCTATCTTTGGTGGCCACCTGTCACCCACCTCTCACCTGTGGCTCCAAGAAGCCATAGCATATGCAGTGGCCTTATCCCAGCAAGCTGTCTTGACAAACCAGGTTGAGGGTAACTGACAGGCTTCAAACCTGTAGGTGAGTTAGGGGGATGTCTATCCCAAGCATGTAAAGACTTCCCCTGGCAAAATGGGCAGATGAGAACAATTTGTTCCAACGGCCATGAAGGTCACAGAAGCAGGTGGTGTGGAGTGCTTAGACCTTGGTCAGACATTGAAGACACCAAGGTCATCCACTGCATCCTGGGCCAATGCCAATTGTTTTTACTTTTGTTTTACCACTAGACATCTATGACTCAGGAAGAGAGAGTAAAGCTGATGACTTTGTGCAACTCTGCCTCACTTAAATCCAATTCACCCATGAGTCAAGATAGCACCCTATATTGTCGTTGGTCCTCTTGGAAAATGGAGGACAAACAAAACAATTGAGATTCAGTAGGTGGCAGTGGTAATGATATCCCAGTACAGAGAAACAGGGAGCAACAAAGACAGAAGATACCCAAAGAGAAAATGAGGAAGCAGCAGAGATATGACAAGATGTGGTACAACCAACAGAGAACAGACTTTGTGGTTGTTCCCTGTTAGAACAGTATAATGACATCAATAGCAGACACCAGAGGCCTTGAAACATCAAATGCATGAGTTGGACTTCCATGCGTGTCCCCTGACCACATGTGTCCCCTCCATATATATGCGCCCTGTCATACATGTTCCTTATATGTGTGATATCCATCCATGGTCCCTGAGCATATTGTCCTTTACATGGGTTCCTCTGTGTGTGTTCTAGTTATGTGGTCCAGTCTTTTTCAGTCATATTTGATTCTTTGTGACTCCCTTTGGGGTTTTCTTGGCAAAGATACCGAGTGGTTTGCCATTTCTTTCTCTGGTTCATTTTACAGATGAGGAAACTGAGGCAAACAGGATTAAGTGATTTGCCTGGGGTCACACAGCTAGTAAGTGTGAGGCCAGATTTGAACAAAGGAAAATGAGTCTTTCTGACTTCAGACCTGGAACTCCATCCACTGCACCACCTAGCTGTCCCATATGTAGGTATACACACACATGTATGTATGTATGTATATATGTATATGGGTATGGATGCACATACATATACATATGTATATACATCTACATCTACATATAAATACATATAATTATGTACAAGATAGATACAAAATTAATGTAGTAGTCAGACAGAACTCAGTTTTAGAATAGCCTTTGTCTACCACCGTTTACAAGTGGCAATGAGGATCTGGACATTGTTTTCTCCAACTAAAAGGACTTCAGAGAAAGCCTGAGGTTGAGGTGTCTTGAGAATCTCCTCAGAGTTGGTCATATAATTTCTGTTTTGACCTGGCTCCTATTTTAAGAATGGTGGTGGCCTTTCATGAGAATGTGAGCTACCTGAGGGCAGATCTGTGGTTTTGCCTTTCTTTGTATCCTCAACCCTTAGCACAGGGCCTGGCACATAGTGGTACTTAATAAATGTTTGTTGACTCATTTTTGTTGTTGTTTCTTTTCTTTTTTTTTTCTTTTGTAGTTCCATGACCTATCTTCTTGTTAACCCAATGATTTGGCCCCTTCCCTGGCAGATATTCCTAGCTGCTGCCCATATGCTCCCTAGATGGGAAGGGTATCAATCAGCACCGTGGAACCTACTTAGTCCGTCCCATGATGGATCTTAGGTTTTTGGCCAGGGCCAAGGAGAATAGTACAGTCTCCTTTACTTCATCAGTTGATTGGCACCTAGTAAAGCTATTTTAGGAAATCAAGTTTTCATCCAAATTGAGCTGAGCAGGTGTTGGTGGAAAGTTTTCTGCTATCCAAATTTAAAAGAGGCTAATCAATTGACCAGAATGGCGACTTATTCAGGGATGGCAATACTCTGCATAGTTAGTCCAAACCACAGTGTTTTGTAGTAATACTGATAATATATTATAATCCAATCCCACCATGGTGGAGTAAGAAATATTATAACAGGCTGACCCAAAGGTCAAAATCTCCTCTACTCTTTGAATAATAAATAGAGAATAAAGACTAGCCCATGTAGGAGCCTATATTATTTAAAATAATCAGAAAACAGCTGCTAGATGAATCCAAATTGGTGTCTGTTTCCTTTGCCCTACTCTACCCTCTTTCCTTCTCCCTACCTGAGAAAGAGAGAAAAGAAAAAGAGAGGGTGAATGGGAGGGAGAGAGACAGAGACAGAGACAGAGACAGATAGAAACACAGAGTTGCCATGGGCTATTTCTCCCCCTAGGGGCCATAGGGAGTTGCAGATGGATGGTACAACTATGTGGAAGACCTGCATGATGAGCCTACCATGAACACAGAAGGGAACAACAGTCAATCAACAGACATTTATTCTATGCCTGTGATGTGCCAGGCACAGCGCTAGGCATGAGGGAGACAAATTCAAAGAATAATCAATCCCTACTAACGAGGAGCTTATAATGGGAGATATATATATATATATATATATATATATATATATATATATGCATGTGTTTATGTGTGTGTGTGTATGTGTGTGTGTGTGTGTGTATATATATATGTGTATATATATATATATATATATATATATATATATATATATATACATTCTCCCTAGCCCTCACCCTGGTTACCAGGTAAGAAATCCCTGAGTCTTTGGGAGAGGAGAGAAGGAAGCTATGGGGGAAGGAGACATAATATTAATATGATAAACTTCAAGTTCTTGAGTTACATGAGAAGGGTTAAATCTTAAGGACTTCTCAAAAATCACTCATTGATTCATTCCTCCCTGAGAGTTCTCTCTGAGAATCTCATAATATCATAGTTCATGTCTAGGTTTCTAGAGATGTTGACAAAAAACCCTTCAGACTTCATGTAAACACTCAGTTAATATTCACTTTGCATACAGGACAATCCTTACTTCACTCTACAGAAAATGCAAATGTAAAGTATATATGTCCATATGAGCCATCTAAGTGTAAGACACAAAATGGTCTGGCCTTCCTCTGCAAAGACAAGGAAAACCGAAGGTCCACCAATAAGCTAGCTAGAGGAGAGGGGCAGACAGACCCCGGGAGTGCCACCAAAGCTAAGAGCTCTTTTCTCCTGTCTCTAAGAGGAATATTGGGTTAGAATTATATCTATCTGCCTTCCCCATATATCTCTGGTCTAGGAGTTTGAGTCTTCAGAAGGAAAGCTGTCCCCATGGTCACTATTAATGTGTAGAATAGTCTTTAGCTTATGTCAAGTTAGCTTAGTCTCTTTCCACTAAATGCTGGTAACACAAAAGACCATTTCAGATACTGAATAACAGGTAAATCCATTTATCTAAGCAAAACAGCAAATAGAAATGGAAGACTTTACACAGATCAGATTATTGCAAAGAATACACAAGAGTCACTGGGCTTTTCATTTGGGAGTGAGATAAGATCTCAGCTCAAGCCAGGAGAAAAAGAACAGTATTACCCAAGAAGTCCACTCTGTGAAGTCTATAGGGAGGCAAGCTGGAAATCAGACCTAATTTTCCCTACATCTCTGTATCTTCTCTCTATATATGTATCTCTCCCAAAGAGTGTCTGAAACTAGTTCAATTAAGTCCCTCATGGCCGGTACAACCCTGCACTCAGCATTCTCTCTACCACTCAATAGTTGTGTCTCCCTCTGCACACTCAGCAACATGCAAAATATACCAGGCTTTCTTGGAAGATCAGTTACCGTCAAACAGAAAAAAAAAAACTCATAATAACCCATCAATCAAAATAATCAATACCATTTTTCTTTCCTTCTTGCTGAGTTTCCCCCTCCCCCTACCCCACATGGGTCAACATTCATCCAAATTCACAGTACCACCCTATAATTTGTAATTTCTTAACTTAGGGTTGCTAGGGAGCCAATCTATTATTTTATAAGGTGTCCCAAGATCCTCTAGAAGCCCATGCAATCCTCCAGACTTATGCTATTTCCCCAAGGATTTGGGACTTCTCCAAAAGGAATTTTGTAATTGGGCTTACTACAGTAGCACACTTTTCTGCATCAGACTTGTATTGTCTAAATAATAGAACACCACATTTGATTTTTTCCAAGTTTTATTTTTCATCGCTTGCTGTCACAGTCTGTTGAGAAAATTATGGAAGTGTTTAACCCATCTGTCCAGGATCATGTCCTCATCACTAATCAATGTGGCTCCATGAGTATTGAGTAGCTGAGATGCACCATAGGTCTTTAGCCCATAAATGGCCTTCAGAGCATCATAAAAGCACTTTGGATTGTTACTGAAAGCGTAAAACTGAATTTCATCTGTCTTCTTACTGAGCCAAGGATCCTGCATCTCTCTAAGCTTTGTTTGTACTTTACTTTTGATGGAATTAAATGCTGCCTTCTTAGAAATGGATGAACTACCCCTACTGGTAAACCCTGTGGAGTTCTCATTTTTTATTTAGCAGTTTCTGAATTTCCCCATCATTTTCATCAAACCATTCTTGATGTTTGTGAGTATTCTGGCCAGGATGAATAAATACATTGCTATACACCAAATCTCTGAAAGCTGCCCACTCCTTTTCTGCTCCACTATTGCCAACCGTGCATTGGCTTAGCTTTCCCTCGAAGTTAGCAACAAAGTAACAAAAGTTATTTCTCTCTAAGTTAGCAATGAAACGATGTTATATATTATGAATGCGTGATCCCCGGGAAGACACTGAAGATAGGTCTTTGTCTCTTTATAATGGGGTTTAGTTATAGTGTATGATCTTATTGTGAAACAATATCTATAGTGGCAACTTTAAGCAAGATTCACTTTTTACTGAATAGCCTTTTGACTCTCAGCAAGGTAAAAAGAATCTCTAATGACCTGTAAACAATCTTCATTTAACTAATAATTCTTTGCTTCCTTAAAAAAAGAAACAAACAAAATCCCCAACCTCCTCAACCAGAGATTGATACAGAGAAGGTAGAGTCAAATATGGAATGCTAAGGAATAAATGTTAGGATACCCAGAAAAAAAGGGACTCTCGTTCTTGTGCAAGGCTCAGGATTGATCTAGGTGGGAGCAAATTAACTGACATCATCCAAGAAAATACCATGATTCTCTTCTATGTCATGTTTCCATTGACAGAGACAAAATGTTTTTTAGGAAAGGTTGACATTTTGACAGAATCAATCGAAGGTTGATTTATAGGAATCAGTGCCTTTTTTTTTTCTTATGCAACAGTCTGATGGGAACAATTGTGATCAAGAGAACCACCTTCATGGTGAATATATTGAGCCTCGGAAAGGCATTCTGCAATCTTGTATAAGCTGGTCTTCTCATGTTTCAGTTAAATAACTCTTTAGGAGAAGATAGTTGTTCTTGTGTAATGGTTTTACAAAATCATATTTATCAAAGGTGCTTCTTGCACTTAAAATCTACTTCAGCTTCTCAATATATCTGCTTCTGAGGCTGATTCTTCAAAGGAGATTCTGTTCTGGGGAGGGGAAAGAAGAAGGCACTGCGAAATGCTGCTGGTGGCAGTAGAGCAGTGTTTGGAACAACCTAAAAAGAACTGGAGACAGTTTTGAAGGGAGAAGGGAAATCAGCGGACTCAGAATTTTCTTTTGATCTTGTGGTTTCGGTTATCTCTACCATGTAGAAATTGTACTCATTCTTGAAGGCTCCTTCTCCTTCCTAAAATCTTTTCTCCCTCCTCTGAACTACTAGAATATAATATATGTACATCCCATAAAAAGGGCCACTGTTTTGCAATGACATCAATACTATAGGAAGAAGCATCAATTCCTCCACAAAAATCCTGTGCTGACATGCCTCATAATGAAATGGAAATGACCCTAGATGTTTAATGACTTTATTGTTGTTATTCAGTCATTTTAGTCATGTCCAACTCTCCACAACACTATTTTGAGGTTTTCTTGGCAAAGATACTGGAGTGGTTTGCCACTTCCTTCTCAAGCTCACTTTAAGATGAGGAACTGAGACAAACAGGGTTAAGGGATCTGCCCAGGGTCACACAACTATTAAGTGTCTGAGGCCAGATTTGAACTCAGGAAAATGAGTCAGAGAACAAGTTTTAACCATTCAATTAAATAAGCATTTATTATGTATTTCTCAGTGTTGGGCTCCTGAACTGTCTTTGAAGGAAGCTAGGACTTCTAAGGGTGAAGGGAGAGCATTCTACACATAAGGACAGCAAAGACATCAAGATAGAATGTTGCCCCCACAGTCCTCTCTTCTTTACCCTTTAAAATCTGGGTTCTGACCTTATCACTCATCTAAAATGTTTCTTTCCAAATTTATCAATAATCCCTTCATTTCCAAATGTGATGATCTTTTTTTCAGTCCTCATCCTTCTTGGTCTATCTGCTGCCTTCTATACTGTCAACCATCTTTGCCTGGTTACTCTTTCCTACTCTCTTCTTGTAGGAACGTTCATGGCACACCTCTCTCCTGGTCCTCCCCTTACCTGTCTGGCTGGTCCTTCTTGGTGTTCTTTGCTGCATCTTGATCCAGGTTTTGCCTCAAGGTTTTGATCAAGGCTCTACCCTGGATCCTTTTCTCTTCTCCCTCTATATTATTTTGATTGGTAATTTTATCTGCTACAGTAAATTTATTTATCATTTTTATGAAGATGATTCTCAGATTTACTTATCTAGCCCTAGTCTCTCTTTTGATCTCTAGTCTCGCATCTCTAACTGCCAAATGGACATCTTCAACTGGAAGTCCAGCAAGTACTTTAAATTCAACATGTCCAAAACAGGACTCTATATCTTTCCTCCAAAAACCCTCACCTCTTCCTAACTTCCCCACGCTGTTGATGGTGCCACCATCCTCCTTATCACCCAGGCTCACAAACTAGATATCATTTCTGTCTTCTTATTCTCTCCACCCCCTAACCCTCCCTATCTGATCTGTTGTCAAGTCCTATTGATTTTATCTTCTCAACATCTCTCATTTACACTCATTTCTCTCCCCTGACACTGCCACCAATCTGACCTTGGTCTTTATCACCCCACACTTGGACTATTGCAGCAACCTTTTGGTTGTTCTCCCTGCCTCACATGTCTTCCCTCTCCATTCCATCCTCCATGTAGTTGTCAAACTGATCTTCCTAAAAGGGATATCTGACTATGTCATTTCACTCCTCTCTATTCAATAAACACTAGTGGCTCCCTATTATCTCCAGGATCAAATGTAAAATCTTCCTTTTGGCTTTGAAAGTCCCCTTCATAACCTGGTCCCTTCCTGCTTTTCCAGTCTTACATCTTACCCTTAACCAGGTACTGTATGAAACAATTTCACTGTCCTTGCTGTTCCTAACTTAAGATACTCTGTCTCCCAACTGTGCATTTTCACTACCTGAAATCCTCTCCCTCTTCATCTGTACCCCCAGGTTTCCTTCCATTTTCATCTGAAGTCCCACCTTATGAAAGAAACCTTTTCTGATCCCACTTAATGACAGAGCCCTCTCACTACTGTTTCCAATTTATCTTGTATATATTTAGTTTGTACATAGCTTGTTTGCATGTTCTCTCTCCCCACTAGAATGTGAGCTCCTTGAGAGATAGGACTATTTTTTATTTGTTTTTGTCTTTCTTTGTATCCCCAGCACTTGGCACAATGCTGGGCCCATAAGAGGCAATTAATAAATTCTTCTTGACTTGTTGACTTTGAGGTTGTCTCCAACTTATCCTGTATATATCTTGTATGTACATAATTGTTTGCATGGTTTCTTCCCCATTAGAAGGTGAACTCCTTGAGGGCAGGGACTGTTTTTGCTTTTCTTGGTATCCCCAGCCCCTTCAGCATAATTCCTGGCACTAGTAGTTGGTTAGTAAATGATCATTCCCTTGACTTGTTAGCAATGTTATAGAGGATATAGGTATGGGCTAAATGGCCTCTGCAGTCCCTTCTAACTCCAAGGTTATGTGATTGTGAATCAAGATAACCTAGTTATGCTAAGAGGAAATGGTGAAGAAACCAGCTGAAGCTAACTTACTTGAATGTCAAATGTACCCTGCATTCTATGACAGAAGCATGCCAGTTGCTGGGCTGTCCTCTTGTTCCCACGGAAGTTCTTCTAAGTATTTGTATTATCAAGGTCTTTGGTTTCTAGGTACAGTCTTTTCCATTCATAAGGAATAAGCAGCTAATCAACCAATCATAACAGTCTGGTCCAAGAATATCTTAGGGACAAAACAGAAGAAAAACTGCCTGGTATAGGTTGCTAGGGTACTCTGCTTTGAGTTTCTAGGGTAACTTCTATTTTAACAACCTGTTAGTATTCAAGCTATTCCTGGCAACAATTGTGGGATTCTACTTGGCACAATGAATAGAGCACTGGGTCCAGAATCAGAAAGATGTGAGTTCAAATCCTATCTAGCTCTGTAACCCTGGGCATGTCACTTAACCTCTGTTTACCTCAGTGTCCTCATCTGTAAAATGGGGATAATAATAGTACAACTTCCGAGGTTGTTGTGAGGACCAAATAAGATAATAAAGCGCTTATCACAGTGCCTAGCACAAAATAAGCACTAGATAAATGTTAGCTATTATTATAGCCAAAGGATTTCGACTAAATTAGTCATTCTTGGTCACTGGAAACCCCCAAAGTCAACACGATTGATTTACCTGGCCCCCAGTTCTTCAGATTCGGTCTCAATATCTTCTCATCTTCCAAGTACCGCCTGTTTTTCAGCTGCGAGCTTCCTTCCTTACCACCCCCCATCTCATTCTATGAGGTGGAAAGCTCTAATGAACTGAGCAAATGGATTTGGAATCAGAGAATCTGGGTTTGAACTCTGGCTTTGCTCCTTCTTACATCTGTGGAAATGATGTAGCATTAGTATTAATTATTAACAATAGTAGCTAGCATTTATATAGTGTTTTAAGTGTAAGCACTTTTCAAATAGTATTTTATTTGATGCTCGCAACAACCCTAGGAGGTCAGTGCTATGATTATCATCTCTATTTTGTGGTTGAGGAAAGTGAGGCAGAGGTTGTGACTTGTCCAGAATGACACAGCTAGGAAGTATCTGAGGCCAGATTTGAACTCAGGTCTTCATAACTCCAGGCCTAGTACTCTAATCACTGTACCACTTAGCTGCCTACAAGAGGAAGTATTCGATTAGGCCACCTACACACCTATAGGTGTATAGCATACCTATAAAAGTCTAGTGGAAAAGGTGTGTAAGATAAATCATCACACACACACACACACACACACACATATGTATAGGGGGGTGGGGGAGGGTTGGTGAAGAGCGAAGAAAAAGATTTTTAAAGAGAATAATAGAGATGAAAGGAAAAAATCAGGAAAAGGGGTTCATATACCTACGGGGGGGGTGTGGCTGGCTGGCTGGCGCTCTCACTCTCTCTCTCTCTCTCTCTCTCTCTCTCTCTCTCACACACACACACACACACACAAACACAGACGCCTAGGTGTATTGCTTGTTACATTCATCCAGTCATGTGTTCACATTGAATTCTAATTCCATTTGGGGCCAGCACAATCCATCTGTTTTTGCCCAGTCTGTTTGTTGGTAGATAAAACTCTTCAAGTTGGATGCGGGGGGGGGGGGGGG
This sequence comes from Trichosurus vulpecula, assembly GCF_011100635.1. Taxonomy (NCBI): domain Eukaryota; kingdom Metazoa; phylum Chordata; class Mammalia; order Diprotodontia; family Phalangeridae; genus Trichosurus; species Trichosurus vulpecula. The sequence continues at coordinate 97,832,042 of NC_050579.1, forward strand.
GGGAAGGGGGCAGGGAACAGGGAATAGAAACCATCATTTTCCAATCAATCACCAGTTCACTGCTTCCTTCACATTGTGTTTCCTCCAACTTATTCCATGCTGACCTCCCCATCTTTGGATTTGTTCAATGTCTTCCTTCCTACCCCCTGCATTGCCCACAGATTTTGTCACCTCGTCAACTCTGGCTGGGACATGCTTGGCGTTTTGTCCTCCCTCTCAGATAGCAACTTGGACCACAGTTTGTTTCCCTAGGAAGGTTACCTCCTGTAGTCCGTATTGATTGTTCCCAATTTCATTTCAGGGCTAGGAACTGACAACACCAACTTGTGTGAGACAAAATGAATGGCTCCTTGAGGTTTCTCCCAGCTTTATAATTCTGTATGTATCTTTTATAGGGTACAGCAACAGTTAAGTATATGTGGTATGCCTATAGAAACTAATTTTCAAATGTCTTTTCAATTCTTTTAAACTTAAACAAAATGACAACAAAAAACCCATCCCTCTGTGGCCTAGAGTAATATTCCTTCCCATTTCTAAAGAATATTATTTTCATGATAGTTTCATATTTAATATTTCCCTGGGCATATCTTCAACAACCTATTTTAACGGGATGAGATTTATTTTATTGAATATGACTGTCTTTGAACCTGAGATGGCATAAACCCACCCTCCAGTATTCCTCAATGTTCAAGCTGGGCTGCCTCTGGACTCATTCAGTGAGGCTACAGTCATGCTCCCCAGTAGCTAAGCAGACAAAAAGAGCCCCTTTGGTGCCCTGAAAATCATCTTATAGAAATTCCTACCCCGGTGAATTGCAGAAGACGCGGGGAGTCGAATTCTATAACTGATTGATTGTAAGCATGAGCTCTGTCGAGTCTGCCCAAGGTCAGTTCTCTAAGTGGCGTTGTGCAAGCAGGGAATACAGAAGCCTTTCAAAGAGTCACCTCTCCTGGGCACAGTTGGGGAGAATGTATATCTCCCATGACCTACAAAAGTCTAATTTCTAACAATCTATTCTTCCTGGAAAATGAGAGGAGATAAGAATTCATTCTGTCCTTGGGCCCCTTCTCTCACACACTTTTTCCCTCTGTGATTTCATGTACTCCCACTGCTCCAGTTCAGTTTTAATAACCATCAAATATGTTTCTCTAGCTCCAACCTTCTTCTTGAACTCCTGTTCAATAGGTCCAAATGCTTTCTGGGTAGGAGAGGTAGTGTACAGTCAGAGTCAAAGCATTGGATTTGGAGTCAGGAGAGAAATGGGTACACATTCTGAAACTTACTAGTTGTGTAAAAACTAGTAAATAACCTCTCTGAACCTGTTTCCTCGTCTATAAAATGGGGATAATATTTGTATTACCTATCTCGCAGGCTTATTGTGAAGGTCAAATGAATAAATAATTATGATAATAGTAGTATTGGAAGCTAGCCTTTACATAGAGCTTTAAGGTTAGCAAAATACTTTACAAAAACTTCATTTCATCCTCCATAACCCTCAGAGGTAGATACTATTATCTTCATTTTAGAGATGATGACATTGAGGCAGACAGAAGTTATGTGATTTAGCCAGGGTCATACTCCTAGTACTTTAGGTCACATTTGATCTCAGGGTTTCCTGATTTTATGTCCAACACTCTATCCACTGTGTCAGCTAGCTGCTCAATAATATATGTAAATGAGATAATATGTGTATAGCACTTTGTAAACCTGAAAGCAACACACACACATACACACATCTATATTATTTTATTCCTACTTAGATGTCCCACCAGTACCTAAAACAACATTTCTCAAAATGTACATATACTCATCTTCAATCCCTCCATCCTCAAAAACAAAAACAAAACAAATAAACAAACAAAAAACCTCATCTTCCTTGACTTAGGGATATAGTCAAAGTGTGTGGCCTAATCTTACCCTTCCCTCTCCTATTTCCAGGTAAACACATTTCCTTCTATGTCCTTAGGCCAGCCATGACTACTATGAAGTAACACAGAGTAGACACATTGAGGCGCAAGGGGAACATATTTCCTTCTCTATGAAGGTCCTCACTTACCTACATGCTGTCTAACATAACAACCATCTTCTCTCTCTCTCTCACCGGCCTCAGTCCACCCATCCACTGGGGCTTCATCACTGTCACTCCCTTCTTCTCCAATTGAAACAAAACAGAGCAGACTTGCTGGGTTGACCCACAGACCCTTGGTCTCTTCCATTTCCCTTTTGCTACCTTACCCACCCCCAACTTGCCTCACTCAACTCAATTTACCTCAGCTCCTAGAATTCCTAGTTATGGCCTTGTCTATGTGGTCTTGTGTCAGAGACTTCCATAATATGAATGGCCTAGGCATACTTTGGGAAGCTGTCTTACTCTCTGGGCTCATAACTCCCATCCAGAAAACCTGGGGAAGGGTATGCGCAGTAAACTCCATGCACACTGCATGTGTGCACACACACACATATCATACCTTGTGGGGGGGGGTAAGGCCCTATGTGTGGCAAGGATGTTTCCCCGCATATAGCATGGGGGGTGTAGGGTATGTGTGGGGGTGTCACTGTATGGCTCAGAGAGAGGCATAATAAACATCTCTAGCCTCTTCTCTCCCCACCCTTCTCCAAGGGAGACTTTCATTCCTATCAGGAGGGGAAGCAGGAGGTTGGGGCCAGAGACCACTCTGCTCTACTCAGAGAGAAGGGGTACCAGGCTAGAATTATATATCTACTCCCTTAAATAGTGTTTGTCTAGGGATATCATCAGGTTCAAGCTAATTTCTGATTACTATGTTATTATTATTGAGGTAGAAGGGTGGCCCCAAGCTTTATATCCAAGGCTTGACTCTTTTCCCATTAAATACCAGTTCCAGAATGATCACAGGTAGCAAATAGCAAAGAAACACATTTATCCAAATCATAGCAAAACAAATCAGAGAAGATATACAAAGAAATGCAGAATAATGGCCATCTCCCATTGACATTGAGGTGATTCAACTGAGAGGGAATCCCAGATCTCACCCAAAGGGGAAACTCTCCAAAGTCTCTAGTGTAGCAAGCAGGGGACAGGGACATGATGGACACTTCCAGCTCCTCTCATGTCTTCCCAGAATCCTTTCCTTCAGCAACCTGAAGTGAGGTTGACCTCTTTCATCTTCTTTCTCAAAGATGGAAACCAAAAGTGCCCAACGGAGCTCAAAGAAGATTTGAATAAAACTGAAGAGAGCTGGAGCTCTCCTGATTTCACCAATGCTACCTCCCCTCACCTAGGGCAGGGCATTCATTTCCACCAATGAGGAGAGTCCCATACCAATGGGCTTTGAGACAATATGTCAACATAATATAAATTAACATAAGTTATATATAAAGTAAATGTGTACGTATGTATACCTATGTATATATACATATTCGTGGATATTTGTATATACAAACATATAGCTATATATGTATATATACATATATAAAACCTTTTATGCTTTTCTATTTGATCCTTCCTATTCACTTCCTCACATCTAATTTATATTATGATTATCTATGAACATGTCTCTTCCTCTCTTATTGTTTAGTCTTTTTCAGTTGTGTCTGACTCTTCATGACCTCATTTGGGATTTTCTTGGCAAAGATACTAGAGTGGTTGGCCATTTCCTTCTCCAGCTCATTTTATAGATGAGGAAACTGAGGCAAACAAGGTTAAGTGATTTGCCCAGGGTCACTCAGCTAGTAGGAGTCTGAGGCCAGATTTGAACTCAGGAAGATGAATCTTACTGACTCTAAGCCTGGCATTCTATCCTCTGTGCTACCTATCTGCCTATCTCTTCTACCAAATTATAAATTCTTTGAAAGCAAGTACTATGTGAATGTTTTTGTCTACAGGTACTACACCTAGGGCCAGAAAAACCTGCATTATTGACAAAAGGTTGGTGCCATACCTATCAAGGACTCTGACACCTAAATGAATACCCAGACAACCAGAGGCTCAAAACCAGGCCCAACACAGAGTTAAGTAAACATTCCACCTGTGGAATAGCCTCTCCATGTGCCTTATCTCCTTCCCATCTTGGTATGTAACTTTTGAGCTGGGCCATGTGTGAATTCAGCCCAGTCCCTCCACATCTCCATTCTAAATTCCCTGTGCCATCAATCCTAGGGCCCTGGCGTTCAGAAGAGGAATCAACCCTTTGGCCATCGTTATAGGACCCTGAAATATAGGATCAACTGGTACCAATGGATAGCAAATTTGCGCTTGCTGTCTCCTGAAAACAGAGATTCAGAGTTGATGTTTTCTAGAGCAGAAGTCTCCTTTTTCTCTTCCATCTTCTCATCTTCTAGTTCTCATTTAGCTCATTCCTATCCTTCCCCAGACCCTTTCCTCCTTTGCTCTCCATCTCCATTGGACCTTGTGGAACACCAGCTCAATTGTTACCAAACATCAACCCTTAACAATAATTTTGGCACCTGGGAAAAGTTCTACAAAGTATACCTGAGGAAATCATGAAAATGTGCCTTCTCAGTCTTCTGATGTCGCCTGATGCTAGTGTCCTCCCTCCTCCCTACTCTGTGAACAAAAAAAGTTACCTTGTATTTGTTTTGTGTCTAAATTGTATATACTTATTTATATACCCACTGTATTTCCAATTGAACACAAGCTCCTTGAGAGCAGGGACTGTCTAACTTTTGTCTTTGTATTCCCTAGAACTGACGCATAGTAGGTGTTTAATAAAGGTTTGTTGATTGATAGATTGCAATCGCCAGTAGGAGGATACAGAGGTCCTGGAACAGTACAAGGCTGCTTGTTGCACAGAAGGCTGCCCCTCCCAGGCAATGTCTTCATGGTGTCCCAGAGAACAATAGAAGCCTCTAGTAAGGATGTTGGGTTTTGTTTTTGTTGCTTTTTTTTAAGGATGGGGAGATTTGTGGGTCACAGAGAAGGAGTCAGTAGATAGGGAGAGATTGAAGATCTCTCAGGAAAACAGATGAAGAGAATCTGCTGGAGAAGATAAGAGAGAAGGAGATTGAATTAGGAGTGTGTCGGATGGAAGCAGCTTGAACGCCAGGGAGAGCCAATTGTTAAATTTTCCATGTGAGGATTTACACCTTAGAAACTAGCAAATGCTACAAATCAGGGCTTAGTTTGTTGTTCTGCTAATTGATTTAAGTTAGATTAAGAAAGTGATGGAGAAAAATTTAATAACGCAGGCTAAATTTCCAAGCCTATCAGCAGGTACACATTTTCTCCCATAGGGTTGGTTGCTAAATATTTGCCAGTGCCATGGCCTCACCAAGCAAAGGGCTAACTTTTCACCTGAGACTGTAATGAAGGAAGAAATAGTGTGTCTGAGTATGGGTAGGGGGATGATGTCAGAGAGATTGAGATGAAGAGATGGGGAGAAGAGGGAGCGCTTAGTGAATTTTTTTTTTGTGTGAAGTATGATGTGAGGAGCTCAGCTAAGGGGGGTGGGGAAGGAGCTCTAGGCAACTGGCCTCAACTTTTTTGGTGAAGTTCGAGGGTCTTTGATAGAGAAAGCAGATGGTCAGAGTCATGTGAAAGATCTGAAGAGAGGAAAATCAAAGGTCTAGTCCTTATAACTAATACCTGGCACATAGTAGGTGCTTAATTTTTTTTTACTCATAAGGTATCTTGCACACATGTTAATGTCACATAAAAGATATATGCTTTCATTAATATGAGGATTCTTCTCAACCAACATAGTTCAAAACTTGTCTATAACCTACCAGATAAGTGTAAAGAGAGTTGTCTAGGGATCAGATAGTTGAAGTAACTTGTCCATGATTTTACAATTTCAACTATTAGATGTGGGATTTGAATTCAGGTCTTCTTGACTCCAAGTCAAGTTATGCTTCCTCTCACCTTGCATATAGTAGGTCTTTAATAAGTGTTCATTGAATTGGATTTACCTCCTTATTCCTATTAATGGTATCACTATTTTCCCTGTCACTCAGGTTGAAACTTGGTGTCACCCTGTGCTCTTCCCCCATATATGCTTGTTCACAAGTCATGTCAATTATGGAATCACAGAAATTAGAAGAGATCTTGAAAAAACTAACAAATTTAATCTAAAATCCTAATTTTGCAGATGAGGAATGTGAAGTTCGAGGTCATATAGTAAGTGAGTGGCAGAGCCGGAATTGGAATATTTTATCCCTACTTTAGATTGTAAGCTTCTTGAGGGTAGGCACCATTTCCCTACTTTGTGTCCCAGCACTAGACTCTGTAGGAACTACACATGAAAGCATGAAAATGCTTAATACAATTTTATTGAATAAGGGCTTTTGGAAGGTGGGATAGACCTGTGATTTCTTTGGTGTCAGGAACTCTGAGTGAGGAGATATGTTGCAACAAAATAGATTTGCAGCTCCTGGTCTTAAATCAGTGGTGTCAAACTCAAATTGAAATGGAGGTCACTAGCCTATACTGTGGGCCCACATTGACTTAGAAAAGCATGAATTAACATTATCTGTGTTTTATTGTATTTTTAAAAATATTTCCCAATTGTATTTTAATCTAGTTCTAGCAGCGCACTTTTTTCAGGCTTCATTCAACACCTCTGGCTTAGAGAATTGCCTGGGGCACTCAAAGGTTAAGTGACTTCCCTAGGGTCACCCAGACAGTGTCAATAGGAAGCAGTACTTGAATCCTTGTCCTTCTGGCTTCAAAGATGGCTCTCCATTCACCATTCCACACTGCCTATGTAAGTACATTATAATTAGTAAGATCCCAGAATAAATATCACAATGTCCATGAAGCCTGACACTAAAGATGCTGGGATTGCCTTGTAGGATTAGACCAGAGGTAGCATAGGCAAGAATGTGAAATAGACAGCTTACCCTTGACCCCTTTCTACCTTTCCTTCCAGTCAGTGGTGGGATTCAGCCATTTCCACCATTAAGTTAGGCAGAACTGGTACCTAATTTTAGGTTGAGTTCTGCCAACAGGTTAGCAGGGTACAGGATCTGCCCACCACATCAGTGGTGCGGGCAGCGCCTCTGCTCATTTTGTGGAGAACTGGCTGTTAATTCATTTGAATCCCACCACTGCTTCCAGTGTTCATTTCTGATATTTCTCTTTACAAGTATCTATGCTCTGGATACTGGAAACTGTTAAATGTCAGGAGCTAAAGGTATCCAAGCTCTCAGGAGCAATTTCACTTTATTTGGGGAATCTCAAAAGAGTTGAAAGTCTTCTTATTCAAAGGAATTTACATCTCTTGATATAACTACGGCCTACTGGACAGGTAGTTATATTTTGAAATAGGTGGCCCTATCTGAAGGGCTCTCCTGTCATACCCCTTACTTTTAAGTATCATTTACTTAGAGGCATCAAACTGGTACAGTGGATAGTGCTGGACCTAGAATCAGGAAGACCTGGTCCAGATTTGGCATCAGACACCTAGTAGCTATGTGACCCTGGGTCTACCTCAGTTTCCTCATCTGTAAAATGGGGCTCATAATAGCACCTACCTGCCAGAGTTATTGTTAGAATAAATTGAGACAATATTTGTAAAGTGCTTTGCAAACCTTAAAGTGCTATGTAAATGCTAGCTGTTTATTACTATTATTACTTGTGTAGGCCTAAATGATAAAGAACTGCCAACCCTCCCCACAAAATGGATGTCAGTACCAATTTACTAAATGTCTTTCCAGGGGCCCTTTGTAATTTGGGGTTATAGAGTTAGTGACCTGAATGGTGTCCACCTCCACCACCACCCCATGCCCCTAGGATAGAGACAGCTTAGGTGTCACAGTGATTAGACACTGTGGTTAGTGGTTACAGTGCTGGGCTTGGGGTCAGGAAGGCCTCAATCCATATTCCACCTCAGACACTATCTGGGCAAATTGCTTAACTTTTCTAAGCCTTAATATCCTTATCTGTAAAATGAGGATAATAGTAGCATGTACTTCACCAAGGTGGTTGGGAAAATAAGATAACGTGTATAAAGTGCTTTGCAAACCTTAAAGTGCTATTTAATACTAGCTACTATTATTATAGTAGATCTCAATTTCTTTTGGTACAGTTTTATGCTAGGAGGATTATGTCTTTTAAAAATGAAACATTTCTTTTATGTGGTGATGATAAACATGAATGTTTTTCCATACAATTTATTTTCCTCTCCAACATTATAAAATATTTCTTGATTCAAATGCATCGGTAAATTTCCAGCTGTTATATATGAGCTTGTAAAGGGTTACAGATGAATTTGAAGTAAGGATCTTTTCTAGTGTTGCAGAAGAGTGAATATAACGGGATATAATAAGTTAAACTGAATTGTTGTCCCTGGCTCAATGCACTTAGAAATATTGTAAATAATAGTAAATCACAAGTAGCTTAGCAGAAGTATTCAACAATATTAATTTATTGTGAGAATCACTTTATTATAGGCCCTTTGCCTTCACTCTGCACTCTACAAAAGGATAATTATACTTCCTTAGGAATCTAATACACATTTAGCCATTCAGAGAAACAAAGAATCTTAGAGTTGAAAGAGAAACCATTGCAAGAAAGAAATTCTGATGACAAAGAGAAAATGAGATAAGTTAAGGAAGAAAGGGGGAGTTGTGTGAAGAGATTGCTATGGTAAACAGGGAATTCACTGAGCAACTGAAATTGTTTTTGAAAACATGTAGAAAGCTGAAGCAGGTGCAGGTAACAGAGGAGGCTATGAAAATGTGACACAGGCCTGAAACAACTTTTGGAACACTGCAGCTCAGAATGAGATAAGGGTGCTGAGGAAAGCTAACGGCAACTGCAAAAGGTAGGAAGGTTGTTGTTTTAAGCTCTTAGAGAAAATCAGAGGATCAAAGAGGGTGCAGGAGAGCCTGCTGCTTTAAGTGGTTTTGACAATGAGGAGAAGGCAGAACTGCTCATAACTTATTTTGTTTTTCTTGCCAAGGAACATGGTTTCTGGACTGGAGAGCTTTGTAACCAAAATAAGTAAAGAAGATATAAAGAGAACACCTAGCTGCCTTTAATGAAAGCCAAGTCAACAGGTTCAAATAAATCATATTCTCTGGGATGAAAAGAACTTGCAGAAGCAGAAGATGGGGTACCAGACCTGGAGTCATGAAAGCTCTAGTTGAAATACATCCTCACACACTAGCTGTATGGTCCTGGGCAAGTTACTTGACTGCTGTCTGCCTCAGTTTCTCCATATGTAAAATAGGGATATAGCATGCCCTTCTGATGGCTGTTATGAGGATAAGATATCTCTCAAGTGCTTTGCAAATTTTAAAGTGCTATATAAGTGGTAGTTATCATCATCATCATCGTCATCATCATCATCTACTATTGGGGGTCTTTGAAAAATCACAATAGCAAATGGGACAGGTACCTTGTTTGATTGGAAGATGGCAAATTGTCCTGAATAGGAATAAAAGAACAAATGGAAGTCTGAAAACTACAGACCAGTAAATCTAATTTTCATTCATGGCAAAAAATTTAGAATGAATCATTAAATGAAAGTTTAGTGAACTTTTAGGAAAGGAATTGGTTATCACAAAAAAAATCAGCATGGCTTCACTGAGAATCAAGAAAGGAAATGAGGTTAATCTGGTGTGACCTATTCTTCATGAAACTAGAAGAGGGGAGTATCATAGAAACGGTCCACTAAACCTTCACAAAGAATTTGGCAATGTTTCTCATGTTCTCCTTATGGAAAAGATGGTTAGATGTGAGCTGGAGGATATTCAAGCTAAATGGATACAAATCTGATCGAATACAAAGACTTGAAGAGTAACCATTAATTGTTTGATGCCAGCTGGGAAGGACGTCTCTAGAAAGGGTCCTAGAGAGGGTGGAGGTAAAGGAGGGAGGGAAAAAATTTGAAATGCAATTTCTTTTCTAAAAAAATGTTTAAAATTGTCTTTACATGAAATTGGGAAAGATAAAATGTTATTTAAAAAAAATAAAGACAAAGAAACTTAAAAAAGAAAGAAAATAAAAAAGAAAGGGTCCCAGAGATCTAGGTTTGTTTCTGTGTTGTATAACATTTCTACAAATGACTTGGATAAGGGTATATAGATGGCTTGTCTATCAAATTTTCAAATGACACAAGACTGAGAGGAGTTGCTAACCCACTGGATAAGAGAGTTAGGATGTGAAAAGATCTTGACAGGCTGAAGCACTGGGCTGAAGGTGAGATAAAATGTAATAAGGATAAATGTAAAATCTTACATTTTGTACTTGGATTCAAAAAATTCAATGTCATAATTACAAAGTGGTGAGCAGTTTGTCCAGCAAAGACCTGGCAGTTAACAGTATGAAATAGCTTCATTAAGAGAAGCCATGATCAGGACTAGGATGATGAGGTTCTCTGGGGCCAGCAATGGCCACGTCACATGTTGTTCAATTCTTGGCACTGCATCTTACCTAGAACATTAACAGATTGGAGAACCTTCCAGGGAAGGGTAACCAGACTGGTGGAGAGCCTCAAGATCATGCCAGGGGAAGACTAGTTAAAGCAACTGGGGATGTTTAACCTGGAGAAGAAAAGCCTTAAGAGGGAGATGTTTTCTGTCTTCAAGTATGGAAAAGAGATTTGATTTGTTCTGCTTGACCTCACAGGGCAGAGCTAGAAGAAATGAGTAGAAATCTCAAAGAAGTGAATGTGGACTTGATGTAAGCAAAAACAAGCCAAGAATTTGAGATATCTATAGGTGGAATAGGCTGCCTTGAGAGGCAGTGGAGTTCTCCCCAGTAATGTGCCTGGCCCTGGGGGTAGGAGACAGGAGAAATATGCATGATATACTTTGCTTTTGGAAGACACTTGGAGTTAAGCAACTTGCATAGGGTCACGCAGCTAGTAAGTGTCTGAGGCCAAATTTGAACTTAGGTCCTCCTGAGTCCAGAGTCAGTACTCTATCCATCATGCCAGCTACCTGCCCCTCACAATATACTTTTAAGTCTAATCTGCATTATTGACATTTTCTCCATCACTTTCTTAAGTCTCAACAATCAGCAAAAACAATAAATCAAGCCCTGATCTGTAGCATTTGCTGATTTCCGCAACTTAAAAATCCAGTTGCTAGACAGTTTGAGCTGACTTCGGCACACCCCTGGTTCTCTCTCACTGGAGATAGTTCCCCAAAGGTTAAATGACCACTTGTTAAGTATGTTAAAGAAGGGATTTTTGTTCAGATGTGAGCTGGACTAGATGATCCCTAAGTTTGCTTCCAGCTCTGAGAGTCTTTGATTCTTTGGCCTTAGGGGAGTCATCTTGTACAACCTCCTTCCCAATTTAAGAATCCTTTCTCCAACTTTCTTGACAAATAGTCATCCAATCTCTTTTTTTGAACACTTTCAGTGACAGGTACATCACTCTTAATGAGGCAGCCCATTCTATTTTTGCACAGTTCTAATTTCAAGATGATTCTTATAATAAGTTGACATTTACCTTCTTTCCACACATTGGTCCTAATTTTGTTCTCTGAAGAAGCACAGAGTAAGTCAACTCTCTTCCACTTAACAGTCCTTCCAACTATTCCACCTTGTTAGGGTCAACACATCAAGATTATTTTGGATAATGATTTAGTGATACAATGAATTAGTTCCTACTTTCATATTGGCTGGCTTCTAATAGTCACCACTTTGTCTTCTATGTGCTATTATTATCTATCTACTATTTGAATATGACTAGCCCCTTAAATTTGATTTTCCCTAAGGTAAACAGCGCCCCCCCTTCCACCCTAGCTAATCAACTATGCCTCATACAATATGGGATATGTCCCTTCACCACACTAAGTCTTCTTCCCCTGGCTAAGTTAAAGGTTGTCAAAGGTCCCCTTAAAATGTAGCACTAAGAAATAAACAGAATTGTAAAGATGTATTATGACTAGCGCAGAATACAGTGGGACTATTTTACCTTTGTTGTGTTAGAAACTATCCTTTTATTGATAAAGCCTACTATCACTATAGATATGTTGGCAGCCACAGCTGAGTTTTCAGTCCCTTTAATTCCATATGTCATCACTCTCATTATGTATTTGTGTTACTGCTCTTTTATTTTTTAACCTAAGCATAGGACTTTCATCTTGTTAGGCTCAGCTTATCAAGATCATTTTGGATCCTAATGCAGTCATTCAATGAATTAGTTCCCAGCTTCATGTCAATTTGATGAGCATGTTATTCAGGTCTTTTACCTACATTTAATTAAAATAGTGAATTAAGGCAGCATCAAGGGCTTAGTCTTATGGCACAACACTAAAAGCATCAGTAGACACTGATCTCACAGTCAGCCATCAACCCTCTTTGGATTCAGTCATTCAATCAGTTATTAATCCATCTAATTATACTATTAATTAGCCCACAGTTACTACCATGTCCCCAGGGGGTTGTATAAGAAATGTAAAATCTAGATCCACTATGTCTACAACATTCTTTTTTATGTACTAGTCTGTATTTTTCACTTATGTCCAGACCTGTGATTTAATTGGTGTGGGTTAACTGTTTTGTAACTGTAGCCTGGGGACACTGAGAAGTTAAGGGACTTTCCCAGGATAGTAGAAGCAGTATGTGTCAAAGGCAGGACTTGACTCCAATGCCAACCTTCTATCCACTGTATCATTACTGGCTGGTGATACAACCATGCTAAGAAAGGAAATTTGATTATTGGGGCATGACCGTCTTGGTGGACTCACTTGGCTTCTAGTGGTTACCACTTGCCTAAGTAAGTACTTATAAATTTTCTGTTTAAAAATCTGTTCTAGAATTGTGATTTTATGATATGATGGGATAGTCTCTCTCAGGATTTTTCCAACTTCTAAAAACTTCTTTAAACATTCTGTCTGAAAGGGAAATATTTGTGATGTCAAAGAATAAATTAATTTTTTAAATGCATAGGAAATTGGTTTTTAAAAGGAACTAAATGAGAATGAATGGACAAAGAATCTTGATGAGGACTTGAAGGGAGTTATTTAAAAGTTGTTATGATGCTTTGTGCCTTGAAATTGATTCATTTAAATATATGTAGTTACAGTTACTTAGCAAGTTTATCTGAGTAGCCCAGGCTCTGGGGCCTTACTCTCCCAACCAACCTCCATACCTATTGGCAGGTCAAGTCCCCAGAGGAAGGATTTTACATCTCCTCAGGGTCTTAGGGGATTGTGAGTACAACTCTAATGCCAGCACCCTTTCAGTTTAGGTTCAATTTTGGGATGAAATGAGGCACTTGGAAGGCGTTAAATATTTAACAAAGGATGTTTACTTTGCACTAACACAACAAGACTATGCCATGGAGGTGTAGTAGTGTTTAGCTTCTCTGATGAGGCCTCATACTCACCATCTGAAAAGAGTTTGGTCAGTAGGTCATTAGGGTATGTGATTTTAGGCACTCATCAAGTCTGAGAGGCCCAGATTACATACAAAGCAGCTGGACATTTTTTGCCTCTAGATGATCCGGAAGCTCTATCAGGGAAATTGGGGTCAATTAAGTCCTGGGGCAGTTTTGTCCTGGGTCTACCCTAATGGGAAGAGAGGGAGAAATGGGAAGCTGGGAAGAAAGCTCTGTCTGGGAACCTGAGATCAATCAGGCTGGGGTGGGGGGTTGGAGTGGAAACTTTGTCTTCTCTCAAGTAAAGCCTCCCTTTGTTGTGGGTGGGAAGATGCTGCTTCAGGAAAACAATTGTCCTTTCCCTGAGAGAGTAGCTCTGAGTGATCTCTGGGTTGTTTGCTTAGTAGGATAGCTCACTAGTCCCTTCCAATATGCTTCCAAACACAATCACCGTTTAATGGCATAGCTTTTGGCTGGGCTCTTTGTAGAGAGCCTAGAATCTATGTCCATTCTGTCCTTGGCTCATGATACAGACACTGTTATTGGCTAATTCAGCTCATGGGAAGATGCAAAGATGGGAAGTGCTCAAGACCCCCAAAGGTGATAAGGTCTTCCTCCAATCAGGAGGGAGGAGGGAAAGACAGATCAATACTAAGAGAGAGGCAGGGGCTTTTCTCTTCTCCCCCCTCAGTTGATTCCTCTCAATGTTTTAGTTGGAACACTCTCTCCGCTCTGCTTATAGAAATCTATCTCTGGTTCTGAATTGGCTCCCCAGTTTTATACAGCTCCCTCAGGATGTGACCAAGTTTTCTCAGCCAATCCAAACACTCTTCCTGTACAACATTACTCTAACCGATCGAGAACTTTTTTGCATGTAGTCTCTTTAAAGTCTATGACTGATAGATTAAGATATGATCTCACTTGGTTAAGGTATTTGGTATAGCATTTAGCACTTACTTGAAATGCGGTGGGGTAACTTGATTAATTTACTCACCTTCCACTCCTATACCAAGCTTTATTTGATATTCAGTGTAATTTTTAATAAAATCTTTCATATTTTCCCCCCAAAATGCAGTTAGCTTCTGGATTCTTTCAGTTTCCTATCACTGAAACAGGTGGATAGGATGAATGGCCATAGAGGAAAGAATAGGAGGAAGACAGATTTGATTGTTTGGGGATCTAAGTAAGATTTTTGTGTGTATGTGCAGGTGTGTGTATGGCAGAGTGTAAGAATAACAATTCATTCTGTTAACCAGTCAACAAGCATTTATTAAGCACCTACTATGTGTCAGTCACAGGCAGGCACAGAAAGACAAGAAAGGTAACAATTCATCCCCAGGAGACCGTATGCAAATAACTATGCACATACAAGATACATACAGTGTAAATCAAAGATAATCTCCTAGGGAAGGCATGGGGCGGGGGTCAGTGTGGAGATGAAACTGAGAAAGGCTTCCTACAAAAGTGGGGATTTGAGCTCAGTCTTGAAGGAAGCCAGGGAAAGCAGGAGGTGGAGGTGAGAAATGAGATCATATGAGGCATGGGGACTAGTCAGCAGAAAAAACACAGAGTAAGGAGATGGACTGTCACATGTGATTTGGCCAGTGTGTCAAGTGAAGGGGTAGCATAAGCATCACAGATTTAGAACACCTAGAAGGGACTTTAGGGGATTGGCCAATCCAACCTCCTCATGTTGTATCTAAGAAAATGAAGTCCCAGATAGGTTGTGCTTACTTGCACAGAGAAGATTCAAACCTAGGTCCTCTGACTATAAATTCACTGATTTTTCCACTGTACCATATTTACAATATATATACTTCTAATAGCTACTCCTTATGGCCACAGACAACTAGGTATCTTCGACAGAAATTAAGAATGGAGCCAATCAACTTTTCTAAAGTGAAGAACAAAATTGGGTCCAGGGCCAAGAGCTACCTGATTTTCCATCCCTAACTAGGAGAATTTTGTTGAATTCCTGTCTCAAAGTAGGGTGATTAGATGACTCAAAATGTTTGGAGGTGGGGACAGCAATCCAGTGAAAGACTTCCAAATAAGGACAAATGTACAGTAGGGCTTTAAATAATAAATTATAGTCCTCAGTTGTCATTCTATTTTTGTTCCTAGACTATACTAATCCAGAATGTATTTTTAGAGAAACTGAATTTTCTTTACACTAATTGTTTGGAATGAAGAAGGGGTTTACTAGATGACCTCTCAGTTCCCTTATAGCTTTGAAAATCTAGGAATTGAGGACTCTAAGAAGGCTTTTCAGTCACATTTTGAATTTTTCTAAGCAAATAGCTGCCTCTCATTTTCTGTCAAAATGTGAAAAACAACTCGAAATTATCTTTGGGAAAGTAAGGCTTCCTATTTGGATTAGGCAGGTACTGATGGCCCAGCAATTCTACCATTGCAGGCACACCCCTAGTCTCAGACAGCCACTGCAAAGTGGAACAATTACTTGCTTGTAGTCTGACCACGCACTAAAGGAACAAGGAAAGGGCTGAACTTACAAGGAGGGCCCTCAAAAATAACCTTATATCCCACTGGTGACCTTAGAATCAGAGAAGGTCAAAGGAATGTTTAAAAGTGTTTAGCCCAATCCCTTCATTTAGCAAAAAAGGAAACTGAGGCTCGAGAAGTAGGTGTGACTTTCCCAAGATCACAAAGCTTAGCTGGCAGCAGAACTAGGACAGAAAATAAGTTCTGATTTCCATTCTAAGGAATTTTTTACTATTTTGTTAGTAATCTTTAAATACAATAGATTTGAGATGTCACCAAAATATTTTAACTGAGTGAAATGTGTACACAGATGAATCTTTTAATTTATATACAATGATTTCAGCAGGGAACCCATCAAATGCCTTGAATTTTCTTTTACAGGGCATTGGACCATGTAGACATATGTTGACCTTTAGGTTCGGTTAAAGGAGGCAAAGAGACTAGGTGAAATAAAAATTAGTATAGATTTATTCCCTTAAGCTAACTTGTACATGATCTGACTAACTTGAACAAGAGAGAGAGAAAGTTTAAATAACAATTCAGCAGCAGTTTATGATCTCCATATCAAAGAAAGGAAGTTCTTAAGTAAACAAGGCAATGGACAAGGTAGGGTCACTTAGAGATGCAAATGTCTCTAGCCCACAGCTCTGGCTGCCAGACTTTGTATCACCACAGACAATAAAGATACTCCTGGTCTTTGAAGCTGCTGAGGCAGGAAGAGGGGATTTTTAGAATAGAACAAAAGCAGTTTGGAGGCTTCAGATATTATTGGGGTTCAAACTATCTGAAAGGATTGACATTTCCTCCTTTTGGTCAAAGGTGAGCGGAAGCGACACCTGCAGACCAAGAGAGGTAATGACTCTCCTTCAGGGAATGGGAAAGGAAGTTCAAAAAAATTCTTCCTTTGCTGACCAGGGAGACAAGCTAATCTCTGTGTCTAGAGTGGGCCCCTCAGACGGAGGGAAAACAACCACAGACAGCATTATTTTGTTCACTAAGGCGGTGGAACATTTGTGGGCCAAAGTCAGCCCTAGTCAGACTCTTGGTAACAGGAGAAAACAATAATGCAATTGTCCCTTTAAGATTCGAGAATCTCTTCCTATACAGCTGTCTGGCAGGGGGCATCATCAGTGAAGTCCTCTGGTCCTTGGCATTTGCTCCAGCCATCTCTCCAGCACAGCATTTCAGCATTTTCTTTTTCTTTTCTTCTTGTAGGAACCAGCTTTCTTTCCATTCTCCTACAAAAGTTATCTTAGCACAATTTTAAGTTACCATTTCTAATCCTAATACACTGATCATTTTTACAAATTCAAAAATTTGAACCTTGACCAATTGTCATGTTTAAGAAATTCACATCAGAACCCAGTTTCTTATACTTTACATTAACCCATTATTAATTTCCCCACCAGGAGGATGAGATTTCACTAAGGAATTAACAACAGGCTCTAGTACATACATAAATACATTAAATAACCAATTTGTAATACAGTACATATAAAATCTTAGACTTTTAGTCATGCCATGTTTCTCTGATGGCACTTACAAAATAAACCACAATCCATTCTTCTTTTAACATTATTAATTGTAACAAAGCTTTAGACAGTCATGGTATTAACAAAATAATATTCTCACAAGTCCTTGACCTAATTGTCTTCATACCATTACCAAACATTGAGGGACCCTAACTTATACGAGAACACTAGTTCCAGTCCTATAGTAACCTAAGATGTTCCATAATCAATTATTTTAATAGATTTGTTACTGTACTCACAAAACCTTCTGATTATAGAAATTTGCCACTAAGAGATTAGGGACTTAGAGTAAGGGGATGATATTTTCCCCAGTTTCCTGTCAACTCCAAGCAGAAGTTGTGTCAAATTGCAAGGTGCATTGAGCCTGGCTTAGTCTGCCAGGTTTCAGTTAAGGGGATCAAGTCAAGAGAGTCCCATTTCAGCACATGCTGAACAGTTGCCCTCTCAACTTTACCATGAAATCATACCTGCAGTTCATGCCTGCCCCCCAACAGGGCTGCTGGCGTCTTGGGTCAGCCTTCCTTGATAGTCACACCTGGAGTTAGGCTCAGAAAAACAGTCAGTTAACTGTCCCATTAAGTTTTTGAATAGCAAGTTCCAATAATCAGTTTAAGATATGACTATAATCTCAAATTGCTTAAGGAACATCCTTAAAGCTAGTTTTAAATAGCTTGCATGTATTTCAAAAATCGGACCATATAAATATAAATATATAAATATGATAGATAAAATGTTCCTGATTTAATTCCAGCAATTAATTGCACCATTTGTATTAATACCCAATTGTTCTTATATCACTTTGAAACATTTAAGGACCTTATTCCACATAGATACAAAGTAACTTTAAATCCCAGCCTTAGTCTATGGGATAATGATTCAACTTTACATTTGTATCTTTATTTCACAGACTCCTTTTTTCCTTTGTCCAAATCAATCCCATTAATATTTAGAAAGAATATTATCTTTCATATGACCATACAAGACTACTAATTTACCCAATCATTTGATTATTCCCAGATAATTCTTACTTAATATGACTTAGTACAATCATTTAAATTTGGTTTTCCATTTTTTAAACTTCAGAGAATTTCAGTTTATGTATCATCTGCTGTTTTCTATCTTTACCTAAATCTTGTACCTGGTATAGGAATCTTTTAAAATGGGAAGGTCCAACGATAAAATGAGCTCTTCTACCTTTTAAAATTATCAGGCAAATACCTTAATAAAGGAGAAATTATTTTACTTTTACCACCATCTTATGCAATTTTGTGCAAAAATCCAAATTTAAGATCTATTTACCAAAACATAATAAATTTTTGGAAGTCAATCATATGTATCTGTATATAATTCTTAGAGGAATCAATCGTATCCTGTTACTTTTCTCAATGTTACTTTTCTCAAAATTTTGCTTTCCTATTGAATTAGATATCTATCACATTACATCTTTGTCTTATTACTTTGTCTAATCATTTCCTCCTTTTGGAGGATGTTATCTCTATATTATGTTTATTTTTATTTGGCCATGAACATAGGTGAAAATTGTTTAAAATTATAAGCTATTCATTCTTGCATCCCATTATAGTGACTCAGAGATGTTCCAATATCCATCTATTACCTAATAGATTTAGATTTGTGCTCACAAATCTTCTTGATAACATAAATTTGCTATGAAAGAAAAGAGGGACAATGTCATATATCTTAACAGGAGGAAAGAAATTCCTTGGCTCTGTTTGATTCCAGGCATGAGTCATATCTGACAGCCAATCATATAATCACTAGATGCATGCCATTCTACTATTGGCTTCATGACAGTTATCCCTGTAATCAGAGCTTAAAACAATAGTAAATTGTTGTCCCATAAAATCCTAAATAGCAAATAAATATCCCTTAGATAGAACTGTCCCAAATTTCTTTGATCATTAATTCTAATCAAGTTTTACAACTTTTCTGTCTTCTAAAATACTTTCTCAAATTCTCTCAGCATAACAACTATGTAGGGGACAGGAAGGGCTTGATAACTCCCATTGATCCTCAAACCTGCTTATCTGCCTTAAACAAAAACGGTTCCTGACTTTGATCTCACTACTGAATAGATACATATCTTTGTTTCTCAACCTTTTTTTATTCTTCCCCAATTACACTCATTCTGAAGGAAAGAGACACTTCATAAATTGAATCTTTTACATATGATAAGTTCAAACACTAATTTTAACTCTTGCTTAGGCCATGGAATGATTACAAATTCCGATTAGGCCTCCTAAAAATTGCACAAGAGATTCCTTCTAAAAGTATTTTCCCTTCCTTAAAAATGGTTTAAAATTTTATCCTGATATTATGAGGAATACTCACTAGACTTTTCTGAAGAAAATCATTTGGGAAGTTTTAAAATGATATATGTCTCTCTCCTCTTCCTTAAAGCAAAAACCTTTCCTTAGTCAAAAAGGTGTTGTAATGGGGAGGACACTTAGTTTCTATAAATCACATACCCAATTAAATTAGCCTTATCACAATAACAAAGTTTACCAGGACTTTAAAAACTTACTTCATGGGAATTCCTCTACACAAAAGACTTTACACAAGATTGATAAGAATTCATGGCTAGACGGTTCCAAAAATCCTTGTTTCTGTTAATAACCTCAATTTCTTAATTAAGTACAATTCTTAATCTAACAACATCTAGATTATAAGAGGAATTATTTTCCTAACAACATAGGTAATGCAATGTTAATCAAATTGCACAATACAAAAAAATTTAGAAATATAAGCACACCACAAGCAATTATCATGTATTTAAAACTTGAAACAGAATCTATTAATTATCAATTAGGTAACCATAACTTAGTTGGATGAGCAAATCAAATCTGGATTCATAATCACTAGTGGTAACATTTTAATTTCTAAGGCCCAATACTCTTAGTATTGTAAGAGAAAAGATTAGTAATTACAAAAATCACATTTTCAACAGTTTACAATGTATCCTGAATTGACAGAGATTACAAGAGGACTCAACAAGGTCTTTGTATAAATACCTGATTTATAGCAAAAACAATTCTACCTGAACTTCCCTTTAAATAAAGACAAAAACTTGGAAGTTTGTAATTTCTTATCAGCTTCTTAACCCATTCAACATTTTCCTCAGACAATAAAATTGTAATAACATTTAAACCATAGTAATGTAATAATGCCCTAAACATTCTTATGTATGTATAATTTAAACTACTCATTTTCAGTCTAGGTAAATGCATTTCTAAATAATCATTCATTTCCTAACCCATAACTCTAAATCACCACATATATCCTCATAATAGACAAGATTTCACATGGAAAGTCTGTTCTCATAGTGAATATCAGTAGTATTATTATTACTTGTTATAAACAAATATAACAGTTCCAGTCATCAAATTTTTATCACATTCCTTTAAAAACCCAATTCACATATATCAAAATCATATTAAAATTGCTATAATGTCATTTCTATCACATAATGGTCTTCTCAAATTTCATAATCTAAGAGAATTTTAGAAATACAATATAATTTTAGAAATACAAAAATAATAAATTTCAGATGACATCAACTGCATTTCCAGATTGTCACATATAGAAATTATTCAACTTATTACTTTTGGTTTTCAAAAACCTCTTCAAAAGTCAACAATTACATTAAAATTAGAAAGAGATAATAATAATGTTATGTCTAACACATACCAGATGTTATGGTAAGCATTTTACAATCATTATATCATTTTGATCCCATAACAACTGCCATTATTATTTTCCCTTTACAAATCAGGAAATGGGTCAAAATAAAATACAGTTTTGTAACTGGGACAGAGAAGTATGAAGTTTACCTAAAGCAGAGAGCAGAGGCTGGTTTCTCAGTGAAGACAATTTTTCAAGGCAGAGCTTAGGAAATGCTAACCACAGTCCCAATCCATCTACCTTAGCCTTCCCCCACAACTGCAGAATTTACTGAGCCTAGGGCAGTTTTCAGCTGCTGGGGACAGAATGGGTGAAATGTATAGGACCTAGGTGACATTTCCAAGCTTTGCTAAAAAGGATGGGTTACAAAGTGCCCAGGGGCACAGGACTGTCAGAGCTATTGCCAGTCTGTGAATTGCTGAGCCTCCCCTCCTGTTGCCAGGTGGGGAAGAGTGATTTAAATTTTCCTGCATTCTCTTCTCTTAATCTGACCTAGGATGAGACATTAACAAGAACCCTTGTGGCTGTTTAAAAATTCCCACACTGAGACATCCTCTTAACGCTGGGGAGGGAGTGTGGAATGATAAGTGATCAGGATTAGAATAGGATGTTTTAGCACAAGTGAGAGTACCTGGAGTGATGTATAGTCTCAGGAGTTCTCTCCAAAATTCCAACTGATCAGTTTCCAAACCTTTTTAATGATCAATCCCAGAATCTGCTAAAAAGTTTTAGCTCTATTTCCATTGTGATTTCAGGTTAGCCAGACGAGAAATTATAAGGAAAAGAGTCTTTGTTTCCCTAGCTGCAGCCTTAGAAATCTCTGGCTGCCTGCATTTCAAAATAGACTCATTTCACAGTACATACACCCCCACACACTAAAAGACAAAAAATGACAATTAACAGGACAAGACAAACTGAGCTTAGATTTTTAACAGAGAGGGAATTAAAGGCTTTCATTAATTGGCTATTAGCATCCCTATGGTCTTTGGGGAAGCCTTGGTGTCCCTGATGTTTCTGACTCTCCATATCCTACCCAGAGTGTAGCTGTCCTTCTCAAAATCCTTTAAGGGAAGAGGGGAAAGGGAGAGAGGGAGGAGGACTAGGGCAGGTAAGGGAAAGGAGAGGTGTAGGACAAGGTGCATTTTATCCTCCCCTGAATCAGAGCCTTCAAGGGAAAGAAGGCAGGAATAGGGCAGAAAGAGTAGAGGAACAGCTAGAGCTGGGATCTGGGGGAGATGCTGAAGCAGCTTTGTGAGCCTTAAGGGTCTCACTCAGCCATCTCAGCAAACCCAAGTTGGCCTTTAAACTTAATTTGATTTTAAGATAAAGTAACTTTGACCGGTCAAAAGAACCCCATTGTCGCCAATGTAATTCAGGCTATTGTTAGTTAATTGACACCAGCGCTGGCAGTATTTGTGATCACCTGGTTGATCTGGGGTCTTATTTTTGATTGACCCATAGCTAATTTTCCTAGATAGATCCTTAATTCCAGGGAATCTATGTGTGTTTCACTGCAGATCAGTGTTTTACCACAGATTCGATCCCTGCCCCCAAGGCTAGCTTAAAGGGAATTTCGGACTTCAGCCAAACCTGTGGGAGTCCTTTTTGGAAGCTGGGAATAGGGACAGCTTACCCTGACATTGCCAAGGCCAAAATTCCACAAAAAATGAATCCTATGGTGGCTGAAGCATTGGCACGTTGGGCTGCAGTTCTTTGTCCCGGTTCCATCATTTCCATCAGAGTCATGGCACCATAAATGTTGACCTTTAAGTTTGTTTAAAGAAGGCAAATAGAGTAGGTGAAATAAAAATTAGTATAGATTTATTCCCTTAAGCTAACTTGTACATGAACTAACTTGAACGAGAGAGAGAGAGAGAGAGAGAGAGAGAGAGAGAGAAGGTTTAAGTAATAATTTAGCAGCAGTTTAAGATCTCCATATCAAAGAAAGGAAGTTCTTAGGTAAACAAGGCAATTGATAAGGTAGGGTCACTTAGAGATGCAAATTTTTCTAGCCCACAGGTCTAGTAGCCAGACTTTGTTTCACCACAGACAATAAAGATACTCCTGGTCTTTGAAGTTGCTGAGGCAGGAAGAGGGGATTTTTAGAATAGAACAAAAGCAGTTTGGAGGCTTTAGATATTATTGGGGTTCAAACAATCTGAAAGGATTGACATATAACACAAACAAAGAGCTATCTTCCAAATGGCCATGTAATTTACTATAGAAAGCAGTTTATTGGGGGCGGAGCCAAGATGGCGGCTGGTAAGCAGGGACTAGAGTGAGCTCCATACCGAGTCCCTCCAAAAACCTATAAAAAATGGCTCGGAACCAATTCTAGAACGGCAGAACCCATAGAACAGCAGAGGGAAGCAGGGCTCCAGCCCAGGACAGCCTGGATGGTCTCTGGGTGAGGTCTATTCCACACGGAGCTGGGAGCTGGGAACGGAGTGGAGCAGAGCCCAGCCTGAGCGCCTGAGCGGCGTGGAACAACCAAACTTGGAATCGGGCGGATGGGGCCCCTAGCACCCTGAATATGTGAGCTGCGGCAGTTACCAGACCCCCTCAACCCACAAACACCAAAGACTGCGGAGAAGGTTAGTGGGAAAAGCTGCGGGAGTGGAAGGAGTTCCCGGTTCAGCTTCCAGCCCCCGGGGGGCAGCAGAGGTGGGGCAGCTACAGTTGCTGCTGCTTCTGGCCCCAGGCCCACCTGGTGGGAGGAATTAAGTGGCGGATCAGAGCAGGAGTGCAAAGCCTGCTGAAGATCTAAGCCCAGCCCGGGCTGGGGGTTCTTGGGGAAGGAGTAGTGCTGGTGTGACAGAGCTGGCACCTCCCCCCCAAACGTGGAACATAGAACTCATTAGTCTACAAGCAGTCATACCCCACTGAAAAACTCAAGGGTCAAGTTAGTTGGTTGGGAATATGGCCAGGCAACGAAAGCACACCCAGATTCAGTCTCAGACTTTGGATTCTTCCTTTGGTGACAAAGAAGACCAAAACATACAACCTAAAGAAGACAACAAAGTCATAGAGCCTACAACAAAAGCCTCCAAGAAAAACATGAACTGGTCCCAGGCCATGGAAGAGCTCAAAAAGGATTTGGAAAAGCAAGTTAGAGAAGTAGAGGAAAAATTGGGAAGAGAAATGAGAAGGATGCGAGAAAACCATGAAAAACAAGTCAATGACTTGCTAAAGGAGACCCAAAAAATACTGAAAAATACACTGAAGAAAACAACACCTTAAAAAATAGATTAACTCAAATGGCAAAAGAGCTCCAAAAAGCCAATGAGGAGAAGAATGCCTTGAAAGGCAGAATTAGCCAAATGGAAAAGGAGGTCCAAAAGACCACTGAAGAAAATACTACTTTAAAAATTCGATTGGAACAAGTGGAAGCTAGTGACTTTCTGAGAAATCAGGATATTATAAAACAGAACCAAAGGAATGAAAAAATGGAAGACAATGTGAAATATCTCCTTGGAAAAACCACTGACCTGGAAAATAGATCCAGGAGAGATAATTTAAAAATTATTGGACTACCTGAAAGCCATGATCAAAAAAAGAGTCTAGATACCATCTTTCAAGAAATTATCAAGGAGAACTGCCCTGATATTCTAGAGCCACAGGGCAAAATAGAAATTGAAAGAATCCATCAATCACCTCCTCAAATAGATCCCAAAAAGAAATCTCCTAGGAATATTGTCGCCAAATTCCAGAGCTCCCAGATCAAGGAGAAAATACTGCAAGCAGCCAGAAAGAAACAATTTGAGTATTGTGGAAACCCAATCAGAATAATCCAAGATCTGGCAGCTTCTACATTAAGAGATCGAAGGGCTTGGAATGCGATATTCTGGAGGTCAATGGAGCTAGGATTAAAACCTAGAATCACCTACCCAGCAAAACTGAGTATCATGTTCCAAGGCAAAATATGGACTTTCAATAAAATAGAGGATTTTCAAGGTTTCTCAGTGAAAAGACCAGAACTGAATAGAAAATTCAACTTTCAAACACAAGAATCAAGAGAAGCATGAAAAGGTAATCAAGAAACAGAAATTGCAAGGGACTTACTAAAGTTGAACTGTTTTGTTTACATTCCTACATGGAAAGATGATGTGTATGATTCATGAGACCTCAGTATTAGGGTAGCTGAAGGGAATTTGCATATATATAGATATAGATATAGATATACGTTTATGTATATATAGAAGTGAATGTGTATGTATGTATATATCTATGTGTATATGTATGTATGTGTATGTATGTATATATATATGTGTGTGTGTGTATATATATGTGTGTGTGTATATATATATATGTAAAAGAGAGAGAACAGACGCAGGGTGAGTTGAAGATGAAGGGAAGATATCTAAAAGAAATAAAATGAAATTAAGGGATGAGAGAGCAACATACTGAGAGAGGGAGATAGGGAGAGAGAGAATGGGGTGGATTATCTCGCATAAAGGTGGCAAGAGGAAGAAGTTCTGTGGGAGGAGGGGAGAGGGCAGGTGAGGGGGGAATGAGTGAACCTTGCTCTCATCAGATTTGGCCTGAGTAGGGAATACCATACATACTCAGTTGGGTATCTTACTCCACAGGAAAGAAGAGGGAGGAAGATAAAAAAAATAAAAGGGGGGGGGTGATGGAAGGGAGGGCAGATGGGGGTGGAGGTAATCAAAACAAACACTTTGGAAAGGGGACAGGGATCAAGGGAGAAAATTCAATAAAGCGGGATGGGTTGGGAAGGAGGAAAATGTAGTTAGTCTTTCACAACATGAGTATTGTGGAAGGGTTATACATAATGATACATGTGTGGCCTAGGTTGAATTGCTTGACTTCTTAGGGAGGGTGGGTGGGAAGGGAAGAGGGAAGAGAATTTGGAACTCAAAGTTTTAAAAACAGATGTTCAAAAACAACAAAAAAAAAGTTTTTGCATGCAACTAAAAAATAAGATACACAGGCAATGGGGTGTAGAAATTTATCTTGCCCTACAAGAAAGGAAGGGAAAAGGGGATGAGAGGTGAAGGGGGGTGATAGAAGGGAGGGCTGACTGGGGAACAGGGCAACCAGAATATATGCCATCTTGGAGTGGGGGGGGAGGGTAGAAATGGGGAGAAAATTTGTAATTCAAACTGTTGTGAAAATCAATGCTGAAAACCAAATATGTTAAATAAATAAATTTAAATTAAAAAAAAAAGAAAGCAGTTTATTGGGCTATAAAGTCACAGCCCAAGATGTTGTTATATTCAAAAACAGAAATAAATCAAAGAGAGGAAAAGAAGATAAAATCTCAGTGAAGCATATGGAATGCTTACTGAAAAGTAAATATACCCTCCAGTGAGAAGTAACCATGGATACCTATCATTTAATACACAGGGTCATAGTTGGAGAGCTGAATTAATGAAATTTTATAAAAAAAGCTTTGTTTTAGGAAGAAACTTGAGGTCATTAAATCAGTGTACAACTTCCCAAAAGATGATCCAGACTGCTTTCCCTGCCTTCTTTAATTCTGGCCAGCTCATTGTCCATTCACAGTATCTCCTCAAATATATATGTTCTGATGAATTACTGCTGTGTGTTGTACATTCAGCTGCATATAATAGTCTGGACAAGGGTGGGGAACCTGCAGCCTCAAGGCCATATGTGGCCCTCTAGGTCTTCAAGTGTAGCCCTTTGACTGAATCCAAACTTCACAGAACAAATCCCCTTAATAAAAGAATTTGTTCTGTAAAATCTTGGACTCAGTCAAAAGGCCACACTGAAGGAACTAGAAGGCCACATGTGGCCTTGAGGCCACAGGTTCCCCACCCCTGGTCTGGACAATATGTAGTCTTCATTCATTTCGTTTTTCTTATATGGATAGATTAAAGTGATTTGGGGTGATTATGGATCTCACTTAGGAGACTCTACAATGATCTTGCTTGATGAAATCAGCAAAATGGTATTTGGAATACTTTGCTAACTGTAGGGTATTCCTTTTCCATTTAGATCATACATTGAATATACTCAATGGACTACTTTTGATGAGTGTATGTCTCCCTGTACTAGGCCTGAATAAAGGTCCATCTTTTTATGTCAATATTTTTTTGTTGATGCCACATGGCTATAAATCATGGAATACCACAGTCTTTGGAGAATTAAAATTGCAGGTCACCCAAGGGGTAATGTATAGAAGCATGGAGGAGGCAGGAATAGACTACAGTATATTACCATTAAAAAAAAACTGAGCAGAAGTGGCATAAATATCATCTCAGAGAGATATTTGACTAGAAAAGAAAGTGCACCAGTCTGGGAGTGAGGGTAAAGAATCATTGATAGCCTGAATGCTTATCTGGGTTCCTTAAAATGTCAAAAGATCTAGAGGAAGGTGCCCAGCACTAGAGTACTCCTTTATGGAGGATTCTAGGTGCATATAAGCAAGAATCCACAAATTGAGAAGGCATGACTAAGTTGAGATCTGCACTACAATGGGTGTATTAACCCATGTAGGGATTACCTACATTTGATGTAGTCATAAATCTATCATGTTCAAGTTATTTTTAAAAAGCTGCACTATATATATTATATATACATATATATATATATATATATATATTCAAATATGGAAATATTTGAGTACTCTTTGTACTCATAAACAACTAATCCTAGTTTTATTTCCTGATTTTCATTTGCACTTACAGTCTGTGTCACATTTTATAATACAGCTTTGTTTTGATAGCTACATTTTGACTTCCTGTCTAAATGGAGACATTTTTTCCTCTCAGGGAGCAGAAATCTCTTCTCCTTTTATCTCTTATATTGTCAAGCACTGGGTGCAATGTTTAATAACATAGAACCTCAATTAACCAGAAATTTCAGGAAGCTAAATAAATTGGAATTAGTTGGCAATTTCAGGAGGAAAGATGACAGAAGAAAACAAATGGACATGGAGGATATGGTTAAAAAAACAACCACTTTTCACAGGATGTCTTGGGCTCAGTGTAGGAATATTCAATCCAACCTTCTTCTCTATGCTTCTGGTTTTGGGTAGCTCAACTTAAGCTGCAAAGTTTTCTGTTAAATTGCAAACAAACCAAATAAAGACTTATTGCTTTAAGCATAAAATGGCTGCTCTAATTCTTCTTCAAAGTCCCCTCTAAGCCCCAAATGGATTAGAAAAACTACAGTAGTAGAAAGAAAAAGGGCTTTTTGTGTAACTCTCAATTAACCAGAAAATTAAATTAACCAGAACATTCCATTCCCTAAGCATTCTGATTAATTAGAATTTGATTGTACTTAGTGACTTACCCATTTCATAACTCTGAAAGGCAGTGGACTTGGAGTAAGGAGCCCTTCTCTGGCACTTGCTACATGTGTAACTTCGAGAAATCATTTAACCTTTCTGGGCCTCAATTTGCTCACAGGAAAAACAAAGATAAGTACCCCCTACTATCCCATAGGGTTATTGGAAGGATCAAATGGAATAGTCTAAAAACATTTTTAAATTGTAAAAATGAAATAAAATTGAAGCTATTATTATTCAGTAGTGTATGATTTACAATTTTTATATAACAAAAGACCAAATTTTGCTGTACTCAATATTATATGTTACTCTCTTCAAAGAGTGAAAAACTGAACTACATGGGTAATACTTTTGAAATAATTGAAATAACTCATGTTTGTGGTTGAAAGTTGCTACTGGTAGAAAGGATCATTAATAAAAAGGCATGATTATTAACCATTCCAAGTGATACATTTAAATAGCCCCTTAAGGTTTCCAAATCACCTTCCATATTACCTTATTTATGCCCCACATTAACCCCTGTGAAGTAGATACTACAGATATTATTCATGTGCTTACTAGCCCACTAAATGCTAAATGTGAGTGAAGGCATTGCCCCTGTGTATGATTATTTAGGAAAAATAAGATTACATGGGCTGAAATATATTTTGCTGTGGGCAACACTTGTGATATTTCTGTTATCAGGAAATACTTGATAAGATTGATAGTAATGACAAGTAGTTTGGTACAGAACATAGCACATGGAATCTGAAACCAGGGTTCAAATCTCGACTCTGTTACTTAGCACCTCTGAGACCTTGAATACATCACTTAATCTCCCTGGGCTTAAGTTTCCTCATTTGCAAAAATAGAGGTTTGGGAGAAAATTTAAAACTCAAAAACTTATGAAAGTAAATGTTGAAAACTAAAAATTTAAAAATTAATTTTTTTTAAAAATAGGGGCTTGATTCAATAACCTCAAAAGTTCCTTCAAAATTTAAATCCCAAGTAGCTGCATAGTTAAAGGAAGTACTGTACCTCCCTCTTTTGTAAGGGGATAATAGATGGCTGAGGAAATAAGATAGTTTTCAGGAAACTTTCAGGCTATTATTAACAAAAATCATTCCCCTGAGACAGAAAATGATAGGAAAACTGCACTCTACAATTGAGGGGAAAAAAATAAGAGCAGGAACCTATAATGATAACCTTCATCTACTTACTGTGGGTAAAGACAAAATTATACTATTCAACATGGACACTTACAGAATAGGTCTCTACAAGATAAGTAGTGATACTGGTAATGAATAATGAGGCTTAAGCTGATGAGGTCTATTCTCAGCTCATTGTAAGAGGAAATATTACCATTTATATTGTACTTTATTGATTATAAAGCACTTCACAGATACTTACATCAGTTGGATGTAGGGATCCAGAAGGCAGTGCATGCCTGGGTGGAATGCAGGAGACACATGCCAGCTAATGGAGCGACATTTGCAAGAGCTTTTCCTCATGAAGTTAACCCTCTGTACCTTCTTTCTTTGCTCTTCAGGAATGGTGTTACTGGATGTCCCATCAGAAAACTTAGTATTTTCTCTAGAAATTTACAGATTATTTCTATTCAAATAGTAAAGCCATTTTTCAAACTGAGTGATGACTCTTTAAAAAAAAATCCCTAGCTAGATTATTTAACAGTTATGATGTACCAAATATCAGAATACTGAAAGCACAAAAGTAAAGACTCCACATATGGTAAAGGTCTTTCAGATGGTTCTTCACAGAGAATATTGTGTTAATTACATACACCCTTAGAATATTGTGGAACCTCCAGAATGAAAGGAGGGAGGGTGATATGGAGGGAGACCAAGGGGGAGAAAAGAAGGGAGGAAGGAAGGAGGGGGGAAAAGGGAAGGAGGAAAGGAAAGAGCAAAGGACGGAAGGAAGGAAGAAAGGAAAAAGAGAGGGAAGGCACGAGGGAAGGAAGGTAGAAAAGAAGGAGTGAGGGAAGAAAAATGAGGGAAGGAAGGTAGAAAGGAAGGAGTGAGGGAAGAAAAAATGAAGGAAAGAAAGAGACAGGGAAGAAAGGAGGGAAGGAAGGAAAGAAGAAAGGAAGGAAGGAAAGAAAAAAGGAAGGAGGGAGGGAAGGAAAGAATGATGGATGGAAACAAGCATTTATTTGAGGGGGCGTTGTACTTAATATTTTATTTTTTTCCAATTACATGTAAAGATAGTTTTCAACATTAGTTTTTGTAAGATTTTGAGTTACAAATTTTTCTCCCTTCCCTCTCCCCAAGACAGCAAGCAATCTGATATAAGTTATACATGTATCATGTTAAACATATTTCCACATTAGCCATGTTGTGAAAAAAGAATCAGAACAAAAGGGAAAAACCATGAGAAAGAGAAAACAAAAAAAAAAGTGAAAACAGTATGCCTCAATCTGTGTTCAGACTCTGGATGTGGATAGCATTTCCCATCATGAGTCTTTTGGAATTGCCTTGGATCATTGTATTGCTGAGAAGAGCAAAGTCTATAAGTGATCATCGAACAATGTTGCTGTTACTGTGTACAATGTTCTCTTGGTTCTGCTAGCTTCACTGAGCATCGGTTCATGTAAGTCTTTCCAGGTTTTTCTGAAATTTGCCTGCTCGTCATTTCTTATAGCACAATAGTATTCCATTATGTTCATATACCACAACTTCTTCAGCCACTCCCTAAATGGTGGGCATCCCCTCAATTTCCAATTCTTTACCACTACAAAAAAGAGCCGCTATAAATATTTTTGTACATGTGGGTCCTTTTCCCTTTGGAATACAGACCTAGAATTGGTATTGCTGGATCAAAGGGTATGCACAGTTGTAACCCTTTGAGCATAGTTCTAAATTGCACTCCAGAATGGTTGGAACAGTTTACAATTGCACCAACAATACATTAGTATTCCAATTTTCCCACATCTTCTCCAACATTTATTATTTTCCTTTTCTGTCGCATTAGCCAATGTGATAGGTGTGAGATTGTACCTCGGAGTTGTTTTTATTTATAGGAAACAAGCATTTATTAAGTGCTTACTTGGTGCCAGGCACTATGCTAAATGCTTTACAAATATTATCTCATTTAATCCTCACAACAGCCTAGGAAATGGGTGCTATTATTAAACTCATTTTACAGTTAAGAAAACTGAAAGAGGCAAGGTTAAGTGACTGCTCCAGGGACATACAACTAGTAAGTGTCTGGGTTCAGATCTGAATTCAGATCTTCCTGACTCCAGGCACAGGGCTCTTATCCACTCCATCCTAAAGGACTTGTATTTAATTTGTTAATGAGAATTCTAGAACACAGAGGGACGGTACAGAATAGTGGATGGAGAAGTAGCCCTCAAAGTCAAGGAGACATTCATTCAACTACTGCCTATGATGTACATTAGTTATATAATCATGTCATCTAAAATTCTGTGAGTGAATCTTGATTTTTTTTTCCCCTCAGTCTTCCTTGATCTTAACTTTCCTGTTGCATTTGACACTTGTCCGGGATACTCTCTCTTCTCTGAGTTTTCATGACACTCTTTTTTCCTGGTTAACTTTTTACTTGCCTGTTTGCTCCTTTTCAGTCTCCTTTTCTGGTTCATCATATCACACCCTCTAACTGTGCTCCCCAAGGCTCTGTCCTGGACCTGTTTTATGACCTATTAGTTCCCTTGCAATTAATCGTAACCTCTCTCTAGTTGACTCAATGACTACATATCCAACCTCAGTCTCTATCCTGAACCACAATCCTGGATCACTTCCTATCTGTTGGACATTTCAAGCTGTATATTCCAGAGACATCTCAAACTCAGTCTTGCCCTCCAAAAATGCAGCCCTCTTTCTAACGTCACTATTTCTAGCTGATACAGCAAGGTACCTTGAGGAAGAGACAGAAGGCAGTATGTGCTAAGCCAGTCAGACAGTCACCATCTCCCCTTAGATCCTGATGGAGACACCTCCAAATCCTAAACCCAAAAGCCTTGGGAGTAGAAATCTTTCCAGCCTGGTGCCCTCAGCCATTATCCTGGGAAGTAACCCCTGTGGAGATGTAACCTGGCAACTGCTCCTGCAGGTGCTATACCTACTGAAGACCAAGGAAAGAAAGGTCTTGTCACCAAAGTCCTTGGGCACTGTCAGAAACAGTCTGTGGCAATGATCAACATCAGAAACTGATGTGATTTTATCAGAGGAAATGAAATTATTGAAGAGGCATTAACCTGTGTGTTGTAGCTGCCCCCCAAGGACCATGGATCTTTTCCATCTGATTTATAGTGGAAACCTTTTGTATACATTGTCAGTCTCATTACAAATGAGCTCCTTGAGAGCTGGGACTGTCTTATTCATCTATTTGTCTCTCCAGTGCTTAGCACAGTACTATGCTCAGAGTAAATGCATACTTCTAAATACTTCTTTTGTTATTTTTAACTAAGCACTTTTAATTGCTTAGTCTTTCTCCCTCCTTTCCTTTTCTTTCCTTCCTTCCTTCTTTCTTTCCCTTCACTATTTTTGTAGTTTCCTACATTTCTAAACTTGATATCATCCTCACTTCCTCACTCATCCTCAACACACATATCTAATCAGTTGCTAGATCTTGCTGGTTCTACCTCCACAACACCTCTCACATCTGACCCCCTTCCCTCTAGTCACAAAATCAATATTCTGGTATCACACTTCACCTGACCTAATGCAATAGCTTCCTCATTCATCTCCTTGCCTCAAATGTTTCCCCACTGAAATCCGTCCTCCATATAACTTCCAAAAGTGATTTCCCATAAGTCCAGGGGAACTACCCTACTCAATAAACTCCAGTGGTTCCCTGTTGCTTCTAGGATCAAATATAAATTCCTCTATTCAGCTTTTAAAGCTTTTCATGGCCTAGTCCCCTGGTCCCAACCTGTCTTTTCCAGCTTCATTATATATTCCTTCTCTTACTACACTCTATAGTTTAAACCAACTGACCTTCTCTCTGTTCCCCTGTTCCTTTGCATTAGCTCTCTGTCCCCCCTAGAATGTACTCTCTTTTCACCTCGACCCCACAAAATCCATCAATTCTTTCAAGACACAGATCAAGTACCACCTTCTTCTACACAAGCCCTTCCTGATTCTCTCAGTTGCTAGTGCTTCTCCCCCCAACTACTGTGCATTTAACAACTTTGTATTTATTTCATTTATTCTCTCTCTATTATTTCACTTATTCTTTCTATATTTTATATCTATTATAAATATGTGTGTACATGTAGTCTCTTCCAGTAAAATGTAAGTTTCTTGAGCAGTGTCTGGCACATAGTAGATATTTAATAAATACTTGCTGGTTGATTGATTGTGTTACCAGGGCAACTCTCTCTGACTCTACATTAAAGATGAACTGTCAATCTGTGTTGATGGAGGTAGCTTCCATACTAGGAATTTCTTCCGTGTAATAGAGAATTAGAATATAAGACTTAGAATTAGATATATTAAGATATATTAGATATACCAGAATTAGATATATAGAATTAGAATATAAATGACTGCTTGACATAGAAATGGCTAACTCTCATGTGATATAGGTAGATAGATAAATAGATAGATAGATAGATAATCTTATTAAGAATCTGGCCCACCCCACCTTGTCTCTGGGGACACTATGATTTCTACCCCTGTGGAAAGCAGGAGGATAGCAACGTCTAATAGTATAGGCAGTACCTTGGCTCAGGAAGGGAAGGAAGGATTCATAACAGCCATAGCTGGTTGATTACTCCTTTGTTCTCCTATCTCCAAAAAGGGATATTATACCAGAATATCTATCACACCTTAAATACTTTTAGAAAGGGGCATGATGCTTTTTAAGGGCTTAGAAGGAAAGCCAATTTCCTTGGCCCCTCTGAAGGGAAGAATAACGCATTGGCTAGTTTGGTTCTCCTCTCTCCAGATGCTAGTTATATCTAAAACAATCTTGAATGTAGAACAAGCACGTTGATTCAAGGAAACGGTAAAAAGACATTGTGGGAATTACTCATATTAGAGCAGAGGAAAGAATACACAAGAGTAGGTGAGCTCTTCAAATGAGAGTGGAATAAAATTTTACCTCAGTCAAGGAGAGAAATATCTAGGAAGTCTGCCCTTAACATACTCTAGAGTTGCATTCTCTAGCAGCACTTCTTAAACTGTGGGTCTCAACCCCATATTGGGCTATGAAAAATTTGGCAACAGTAAAATGACCACAATGACCAAAAATTAATTAAAAATCAAACACATAATGAATTCAAGGTGTTTCTGGCTTGAGTTGCATTGTGCAGCTTCACTGCAGCCTTGATTCTGAACACAAAGCATGCACACTGTGTGAGGTAAATAAAATGTGAAGACTTCGCAGGGAAGATATCTATCTATCTATCTATCTATCTGGATACATATATATATGTGTATGTATATGTATACACACACACACACACACACACACACACACACACACACATATATATATACTAAGAAATGTTTAAAAGTCAAGAAATAGGGAAATAGGGAAGTGGAAAAATTCTGAGACCTGCAACTTTTTGTTCTTTCTTCTGGTTCTGGTTTAAAGATTTGCTGAGTAAGAATAGGGTCACTGTGACCTGCTTTCCTTCACTGTAAAAGTACTGTAGAACAATGGAGAGGGTCTCCCCCTCCCCTTATCCTATTCTCCTTCTTTAGATTTATAGATGTCACCTCAGTTGTAATCATTAACTGAGGGAATGGGAATTGGAGTTTCTGTGCCTTGATTTCCTGGTTCTTTGTCTAGCTTTTGTGCTCAGATTGTAAGCCCACCTCCCAATGGTGAGAAGGGTCACAGGCGGGACAGGAATTCTCTTGTGTTAGGTATAATTATCAGTGCTTTGCCTCTTGTACTTTGCCTCTTTTGCTGGTTCTGCTCTGTGCTAGCAGAGGACGCCCTATTCTTGAGAATGGAATAAAATTTATTTCTGTTCCCACCCTGAGATGGCTCCTTATTATAAATTAACTTTTAATTGGTGAGGGTCTTTCATCCCACACAATACTTTGTACTGCATATGCCCTGCCAAGAAATGCTGCTGAAATGCTCAAAGGGGTCAGGAGTGGAAAAAGTTTAAGAAGCCTTGCTCAATGGGCAGCTAGGTAGCACAGTAGATAGAGTGCTGGGCCTGGAGTCAGGAAGATTCTTCTTTTTCAGTTCAAACTGGCCTCAGTTATTTACTATCTGTGTGACCCTTGGCAACTCACTTAACCCTGTTTGCCTCAGTTCCCTCATCTGTCAAATGAGCTAGAAAAGGAAATGGCAAACCCCTCTACTATCTTTGCCAAGAAAACCCCAAATGGGGTCACAAAGAGTTGCACACAATTGAACAAGGCCTGCAGGTTCTGGATACGATTGAGTCACATGTCTGTGGCTCCAGAGAGATCTCCCATTGGCCATTCAAAAGTTTGCACCTTACCTCTTCCACTTGGCTCTCCATTCAGTTTGTAAATTGTTTCTCTAGCCTATCAGTCTTTCTCTGGCTTGGCAGGCTCAGAGATCTCAGGAGTAACATCCCTCTGCATGTATGCTGCCCTCAGCCATCACAGGGCTTCACAAAACTACCTGCATATGATGGTGTTAGGTCTGGATTTAAAAAAATACTATTTTACTTTATTCCTTCAAAGAGGGAGAAACCAAGCTATGGAAGCAATGCTTTTGAGGACGATAAAGTAACCTAGAACATTCATGGTTGCAAGTCGCTGCTGGAGAGGCCACCAGAATTCTGGGAAATTCAGTAGGTTAGCAGGTATAACTGTCAGAAATATGAAATAAAACTTAGAGAGGCCAAAAGATTTGAAATAAGAATGTGGTCAGATACATAGCTTTTATGAACTTCCAGCAGAATGGAATCATGCATCAAAATAGCAGCATACCCTTTTTCTGTTGGGGTTGTTTTCCCAACAGCCTCTACCATTTCCCATCAATTTCTATTTCAGTTTCCAAAGTGAATAATAGCCTAACAGAAATAGCTGATGCTTATTTGTTTCATGGAACATTTGAGCTCTGTATCATTCTAGGCACTCTGATTCCCATTTGCAGAGTCTCCCTGTGTGTGGCCTTTGGACTACTTAGGAATCTTTTTAAATCATCAGATTGAATTTTCTTCTGCACTGGGCAAGCTTGTTTGATGGAACTGCCCACTTGGGTAGGACTGAAGGGAGCCAAAAGAAGCAATAGTAATCTAGAACTCTTTTACTGGATATCTTAATTTGGGATGTTTGCATGTTTGTAGCTTTTCCCCTTTTGAATGCTACTTCCCTCACAAATATGCATTATCCAGGCAAGTATCTTCTACACAAGAGGACTTGGGGGTGGGGAGGGTTTTCTGATTCTTTTAAAATTAGAGCTGCCTGTTGGCAATAACCTCTTTTCTGCATCTTAATTTAACCATTGGTTAAAGAAGGATAGTAATGTTCATGCTATTCACAGTGATGCAATAGCTTTTGTTGGTTGTCATTATGTGTTTTTTAATTTTTTTAACTGTAAAAGTAAAATCAATGCTTGTTACCAATATTTCAGGAAGCCATGTAACCTTTAAAAAATTTTAGATTATGATTTTCTGAAGTGGTGAGGGAAATAAATACCTTTGGTGCTCTGCTTTTGAGTTGGGTACTGTAGAAACAGAGAAAACAATCAGGTCTCTAAAGAAATCTTATTATATTTGAGCTTAACAAGTCTGACCTTGTCACTTTCCTGCTTGAGAGCCTTCAGCGACTCCCTGTCACTTTAGAATAAAATACAGATAGACTCCTCACCTTGACCTTTAAACTCTTTCATGATGTAGCTCCAACCCATCTTTCTGGTGTTATTTCACATTACTTCCATTCAGTATACTCTATGCTGAAGCCAATCTGACTTACTTGCTGTTCCCCAGCCCAGCATTCCTTCTTCTGCATCCCTGTTCTAACATAGTCTATCCATCATGCCCAGAATGCACTCGCTCCTCACTTCTGCTTCTTAGAACTTCCAGCTTCCTTCAAAGCTTAGCTTATGTGCCATCTCCTATTGGAAAGCTTTTCTTGATTCCTCTAATTCCTAGTGCTATCCTTCTTTCCAAATTATCTTGAATTGAATTGTATCTGTGTAATCATCGTCCCGAAGCTTATTAGTATGGCACTCTCTCCTCACTGGTGGAGATGAATGCCCTCTGTGAGGGGTGGGATGGAGTTGGCAAGTGTGAGAGCTCCAACCTTCTTCAGCCTTCTTCAGGACTATTCAAGCTTTGAATTACATTGTGTGCTTTTGTCCTCCAGCTTTGAGAAGGAAGATAGTACAGGCCAACTGTACTTAGGTTGCTGAAGGAGAAGATTCTGGGCAGATAAGAGAGGAGCTCCATCATGTCCCTATCTCCAGCTTGCCGTACTAGAGACTTCAGAGAGTTTCCCTTTGGATGAGATCTAGAAATCTCTTGGTTAAGCTGAGTTAACTCATTCCCAGTGAGAGAGCTCCTTCATTCTGTTTTGTCTAGAATATATTCTCCTATGTAACTTTCTCTGATTTCTGTTTTGCTATGATTTGGATAAGTGGATTTCTTTGTCATTCACTTTGTGTATTCATTGTGGAATTAGTATTAGGTGTGAAAAATTAGCTATAGTGCTTGACTCCTCCTTACCCCCCCCCCCCAATATAATGACATAGTGATCAGAAGTTAGATGGAACCCAATCATATTCCCTAGACTAACAATTTTTAAGGTAGCAGATAGATATAATTTTAGCTACCTCTCCCTGAGGAGAGCAAAGTGATGGCCTCTGGGTCCAACTTCCTGCTTCCCCTTCTGGCAGGAATTAAAACCTCCCTTGGAGAAAAGTGGGGGGGAGAAGAAGCTGTGAAGAAGAGATGTGTATTCTGCCTCCCTCTGAGCCATACAAGGCATGGGGGGTGGGGGTGGGAGTGGACAACCCTATGAAATGCCTGGAACATTGCACCATGTGGGGCCTTTCCTTCATCTGTGTATGTATGTTGTATCCTCCAGCTCTGCTAGGTAAGCCTTTAACTTTAACTATCTGGGAACCAAATCATCACACTGCTTCCTGCATAGCTGCATAGGAGGTTGGGTATTAGCTGCTAATATTTCTTTGAAGTTCATTGAGACATTTCAGAATTTAACTAAAGTGTCAATTGTTTTGCTGTCTTGAAAGTGTTAGCAGTCCCTTAGGTAGAGAGTGTTGTGCTATGAAAAGAACCTTGGACTAGGGGTTAGGAGACCCGGACATCAGCCCACACGATCTTGGCCAAGTCATTGCCTCCCTAGACCCATTTACTTATCTTCAGAATAAAGAGGTTGTAGTTGTCCAATGGAAGGACAGCAGGTGGACAAAATGGAACATAACAATGTAATGGTGTAATACAATTAAGAAAGATAACTGTAAAGAACAACATAATTACATAAACAAAATATTGTGAAACAGAAAAACAGAATTATAAGAGCAATCTCTATAACTCTTTAAACTATGTAAACAAAAAAAACTAGATGGAAAAAGAGGAGAAGGGATGGAAAAGACAAAAGTTTTATTTAATGATAAAATATACATTATGGTTATGCTTATTTATATAACAGAATTTCCGAGTTAGAAGTTCTACCTGCTAGTCCAACCTATGCATGAAAAAAAGAATCCCCACTTACAATGTATCTAACAGATCTTTACTTGCGGACCTTTAATGACAGGGAATCCATTACTTTTTGAGACAGCCCCTTCCATTTTTTAATAACTCTAATTGTTAGGCAATTTCCTCTTATATCAAGCCTAAATTTGCCTCTGAGACTTTGACCCCATTATCTCTGGATCAAATATCCTTATCTGGATCTCTGTTTTCTGTTTGGCTTTTAAAACCCTTGTAACCTGGCCCCTTGCTAAGGGTCCAGTGTTTTCACTCTTCACTTCACATTCTCCACAATCCAGTGACACTGGCCTGCTGGCTTTTCCTTGCACAAGACACCCCATCTCTCTGCCTTAGTACATTTTCCCTGGCTGTCCTCCATGCCTAAAATGCCCTCCCTCTTCATCTCTGTCTCCTGGCTTCCATGACTTTCTTCAAGGGTCAGCTGAAATCGTCCCACTTTCTGCAAAAAGCCTTTCTCTGTCCTCTGTATTGCTAGTGCCTTCGCTCTGAGATTACCTTCCATCTACACATATATACTTTGTATAGACAGAGTTTTTATGCTGTCTCTCCCTTTAGAATGTGAGCGCCTTGGGGGCAGGGACTGTTTTTGCCTTGCTTTGTATACTGAGTGCTTAGCACAGTGCCCAGCACATAGTGGGCACTTCATAAATATTTGAGGACCACCTGATTGGGGCTAAGCAGAACAAGTCTTATACAGCAAGCCTTCTAAAATTTAAAAACAGATATTACATCCTCCCAAGTCTTCTCCTTTCTAAGTTAAACAATCCTAGTAATAAAAATAGTAATAGTAGTAGTAAATAATATTAGTAATAATAATAGCTAGGGGCAGCGAGGCGGCGCAGTGAGTAGAGCCCCAGCCCCGGAGTCAAGAGGATCTGAGTTCAAATCAGTCCGGCCTTAGACACTTGACACAAGACACACTTACTAGCTGTGCGACCTTGGGCAAGTCACTTAACCCCAATTGCCTTGCCTTCCTCCCTCCAAAAAAAAAAATAATAGCTAGCCTTTATATAGAGCCTTAAGGTTTGTAAAGTGCTTTATAAAGATTATCTCACATTATCCTCACAACAACCCTGAGAGGTAGGGGTCTATTGGGATAATAATTTTATATCTGAGAAAAATGAAGAAGATGGAAGTTAAAGACTTTCTCAGGGCCACACAGCTAATAAATGGATTTGAATTCAGGTCTTCCTGATTCCAGATCCAGCACTTTGTCTACTAGGCCACCTAGTTGTCTTCACCATCCTTTCCGGAACCTCTCCTGTGTATCCATGTTTTTCCTAAACTATGGCACCCAGAATTGAACATGGTGTACCAAATATGATCTGAACAAGGTAAGCAGGCAAGCAATGAAGGCAAGAAGCATTGAGTTGGTGCTTATTCTGTGCCGGGCACTGTGCCAAACAAGCACAAAGACCAGTCTATGCCCTCAAGAAGCTTACATTTGAATGAGAGAAGGATAATCCATAAAAGGGAGCTGAAAAGCACAGGCGTGGGTAGCAAAGTCTGAGAAATCAGAAACACAGCTGGGATCAGGATGAAGCAAGCCTGTCCTGGGCCAGAAAGAGTTCAGCACTACTGAATGGGGGAAAGAGTTTGGATTGGTGGAAGGATGAGAAGGTAGCTGAGTCATGGTGGCACAATGTAGGAGAACGATTACCTCCTTATTCCTGAACACTGTCTTAGTGTAATCCAGGAATGAATTAGCTTTTTGGCTGACATACAATACTGTTGATTCAACTGATTTATTGACTTGAAAACTGTTTAAAAAAAAAAACCTTCTTCAGCCAAACTACTGTCTCACCATGCTTCCCCTATTATGAACCTGTGAGTTTTTTTTTAACCTGACTGTAAAACTTTATATTTATTCTAATTAAATTTTGTCGTATTCAGTTTGGCTCCATGTTGGAATCTCTCGAGATCTTTTTGGATCCTGACTCTGTCACCCAGGGTTAGTTTTACCCTCCAGTTTTGTGTCCTATGCAAATTTGACAATCTTGCCATCTCTGCCTTTAACATTTTATCAGTGATTTGATAAACAGGGATGTTTGGCCCTATCCTATTTAACATTTTATCAGTGATTTGATAAGCCGGGTAGGGCCAAACATATCCCTGGGGCACCCTCCTTTCCAGCTGACATTGAACCTCTAAGGACTACTTCTTAAGTCAGGTCATTCAGCTAAGTCTGATTCTACCCATCTCTTTCATAAGAATAATATTCAGGCTTCCCTACAATTGAGGTAAACTGTATTTACAACATTCCTCTGATATACTGACTTGTTAACCCTTTCAAAAAAAGGAAATAAGACTAGTTTGATATTTGTTACAAAGGAGGGCTTCTATTCAGTGCGAGGGGGATGAACAGGTGGGTAGTGATTGAGAAGAAAGAGGAGGAAGAGGAGAGGAAGAAGGAGAAGAAGAAGAAGAGAAGAAGCTTATTGTTATGATGATGATCATAGGATAATAGAGTTAGTGCTGGAAGGAAACCTACAGGGTGTTCCTAAAGTCTGGACACAGGCAAAAATGCATATTTTCAAGAAATGAAATGAATGAAATTTTCAACATTTTACATCTTCGATATGATTTCCATCGTTTGTGATGCTAAGGTTGATGCACTTTGCAAGATTCACGTGAACTCGATGCAATAACTCCACATTGCCATCAATTTTAGCACGTTCACTCTTTATGCATTCAATCAAGTGTGTCGCATCTGTGATTTTCTTTGAGTGCACCTTCTCCTTTAGCATACCCCAGAAAGAGAAGTCAAGGGGGCTAAGGTCTGTTAATATTCCAATTAAATAAATAAAATGTTGTTGAAAATTTTTTCCTATGTATCCAGACTTTAGGGACATCCTGTAGAGATCATCTAATCCTGCCATGTCAGTATATGGAGGAGTCAGGAACTCAAACAGGCACCAATGACCTTGCTCCCTGCCTTTAGTTTTTGTTCAGGGTTGGGGAATCTGCTGCCTTGAGGCCACATGTGGCCCCCTAGGCCCCTTAAGTGTGGCCCTTTGATAAAAAAGATTTGTTCTGTAAAACCTGGACTCAGTCAAAAGGCCACACTCAAGGACCTAGAAGGCCACATGTGGCCTCAAGGCCTCAGGTTCCCCACCCCTAGTTTATACCTTCTCTGCATCCATTCATGTACCTGGGAAAATGGAAGAGACTTATACTTTAAAAACTGAAGAACACTTGAAACTTTGAACTGTTTGGTGGCTATTGGGCAAATAATCATCATCTTATAGTTTAATGTTCAGAAAAGAAAATTAGATAAGTAGATAATCTCCATATTCTAGGATAAGGTCTCTAACTGAGGAACCCAAGTCCAGAATTAGAAAGTATGGTCCAAAAAAAAAAAAACAACAACAAAACGGCTAAGCCTGAGGCCACCAGCAAACTGGAACAACCATGCTCTTCATTCTAAAGATCTTGGCACCTCCAGCTAGATAAAGCAAAGAAAGCCCTGAGACTCTGAAGGAACAGGACTACATACTTAGGTTTTCTGCTGGTCCTAGCTCAAGGGTCTGCCTCTTCCAAAAGTCAGGAAAATGCCTACCTATAGCTTTCAAGCTAAGAACTTTTGAGAATTACGGACTCTTCTTGGATTTAGTGGCTGTTACTGCAGATTTGTGAAGATCTACTATGCTATTGCGAAATCGCTCCATAATCCATTTACGAAACCATTTTACTTCAGGCCCTCATTATTTACTTACTTCTCACTGGGACTATCTCAATAATCTATTCATTAGTCTCTTCTGTGTCCTATTTCTCCACCCCCTACTCCCCACCTCATTTCATTTCCCACCATCTACTCTGCTTGGCGGCTTTGGAACCACAGACTTCCCCCAGGATAAT
Source organism: Trichosurus vulpecula (assembly GCF_011100635.1). Classification (NCBI taxonomy): domain Eukaryota; kingdom Metazoa; phylum Chordata; class Mammalia; order Diprotodontia; family Phalangeridae; genus Trichosurus; species Trichosurus vulpecula. The sequence goes on from NC_050579.1 coordinate 97,874,816, forward strand.
CGCCAGAAATCTTGTCATGGAGATTGCTTCAGCTTTGGTGCTCACCGCTTCATCAGCACCTTTAGTTGCCTCTTCCCTCTGACTGGGGACCCCTTCCCAAAACCCTCCTTCATAAAGAGCTCAGAATTTCCAACCACCTCCTCATTTTCCTTCTTTGCTTCTACTCCATCCTTTCCCCAACCTGGTGGCTGCCCTCTCACCCTTTTACAACTTCTTTTTTGTGTATTATCTTCCTCCATTATATTGTAAACTCCTTGAGGGCAGGGACTGTCTTTCTTCTTTGTATCCCCAGGGCTTATAGGCACCAATAAAATGTTTATTGACTAACTATTTATCCTCCCACCAGTGGCCAAACTGATATTATTAAGCCGCAGGTCTGACACAATATTTAATTCCTTATTTCAAGAAACCTCAGCAGCCATTGGTTCTTTTTCAAAAATGAAATTACATTTTGTTTTATTTGCTGATCGACATTCTCTCACTCCTACCTACTTTCCCCCTACTGAGAAAGCCACTGGATCTTTATTACAACTAAAATGAAACAAATTTCCATTCATCTTAAACTCAACATGCCCCAAATTGAACTCATTACCTTTCCCCTCATGCCCTCTTGCCAACTTCTCTATTACTGTTGAGGGAACCACCATCTCCCTAGTCACTCAGGTTCTCACCTACATGTCAGCTCCTCCCTTTCTCTCATTCTCCATGTCCAATTTGTTTCCAATCTGTTGATTTTATCTTTGCAACATCTCTTGAGTTCAACTCCTCTCCTCTGACACTGGCTTCAACTCTATAGATAATTAGACTACTGCAATAGCCTGCTGGTTGGTCTTCTATTTCTCTCCAAACCAGCTCATCCTCCACTCAGCTGTCTAAGTAATCTTCCTAAAGTATAGAGTCTGGCCATAATAATAAATAAATAAAATATAATATTAAATAAACAATAATAAAGTCCAACTATATTATTCCCCCCATTCAAAAAACTCCTATCACTTCTAGGATAAAATATAAAATCCTCTGATTGGTGTTAAAATCTCTTCCTAACCTGGCCCTCCTACCTTTCTAGTCTTCTCACACCTTACAACCTCTACCCCACAGTACTCTGTGATCCAGTAACACTGACCTCCTAGCTATTCCTCAAACAAAACACCCCATCTTCTGACGATGAGCATTTTGGCTGTACTCCATACCTGGAACATTCTCCCTTTTCATCTCTGCTCCTGGTTTCCTTCAAGTCCCACCTTCTACAAGAAAGATTTTCGTGATTCCCCCCTTAATTCTAGTACCATTCCACTGTAGATCATTCCAAATTTATCCTGAATATAGCTTGTATGTACACAGTTGTTTATATATTGTGTTCTCTATTAGACTGTGAACTCTTTGAGATCAGAGACTGCCTTTTAGCGTTCTTTGTACCCCCAGCACTTAGCACTGTGCCTGGCACACAGTAGGAAAGCAATAAAGGTTTATTGACTGACGGCTTGACATTTAAAGATCTTTACAACAAGGCTTCAACCTGTATTTGCAGGTTGATTACACATCATGTACTTGATATTTCTCCCAAGCTAGTTTACTTGCTAGTCCTCATATGAATGGGTTCAATACAATAACAACATATGTAGGGGTTGGAGGGGGAGAGAAAAAAGCACTGAATTTGGAAAATGAGCACTGAGTTTCTGATATCTAGCATGTTTGTCACTCTGGGCAATTATTTTTTTTCCCTGGTCCTTACTTTTCCCATCTGTAAAATGAGAGATTGGACAAGATTGACTTATCCTCCATTGTGGAGAAGGGTCCTATTTTCCCTATCACCACCAGCAACAACTGCTGATCAACTGCCACCAATAGGCAGATAAGTACAGGAGCACTGAGAATGGCAACATCTTCTCCCCCACCCCCACCCCCCACCCCTTTCCTGCTTCCAGACTAGCCCTCACATCCATCCTCTGGGGAAATAAACTGCTATGGAGAAAGGGTCATTCATGGCCACCAACTCCCACCCACAAGGCAGACAAACAAGCTTTCCCGAAGTAACAAAACACCCTGAAGGAGAGACAAGAGGCAGCATGTGACAGGCAAGGACCACCATCACCATCACCACACCTTGACCACCCTTTCACCTCAGATCCTGATGGAGATAGCTCAGGACCCCAAACCTGAGAGTCTTGGGAATGGTAATGCTTCCAGTCCATTGCCTGAAGCAACCCTTGTGGAATGAAGCCTGGCCACTCCTCCTATAGATGCTATAGCCCCATCTACTGAAGATTTAGAAAAGAAAGTTCTTGTCACCACGGTCTTTGGCATTGTCAAATGATTCAGCATCAGAAACTGATGTGATCTTATCAATGGAGATGATGTTAAAGAAGAAGCATCACTTTGCCTTTGCACCCTAAGGACCCATAGGACCTTTCCATCTGACTTGCAGCTGAAACCTTCCATATGTGTTGTCTCTCCCTAATGTGACCTCCTTGAGAGCAAAGGGCTGTCTTGCTTTTCAATCTGTATCCTCGGCATTTGGTGCAGTACAGTGCTTTGCACATGGTAAATGTTTAATAAATGTTTTCTTCATTTATTTATTCATCTGTTGATCCAACCATTCATTCATCCATCCACCAATCCATCCATCATTCATGACTTCATCTATTCATCCAACTATTCATTTATTCATCCATCCAACCAACCATTCATCCTTCCAACTTTTCATTTAGTCATCCATCCAACCATTCATTCATCCACCCATCCACCTACCAATCCATCCATCCATCCATCCATGCATCCATCCATCCATTTAGTACACCATGCTAGGAGTTCAAGGTGTCTTGGGCTCTCTGCTAGGCAGCCAGTGGATTTTAGTATTAAATTCATGCAGTGGCTAGATAATACCAGATCTTCGAAGTCTAAGGCCCTACTAGCAATACAGGGTGTCCCTAAAGTCTGCATACATAGGGGGAAAATGCATATTTTGAAATATTTGGAATATTAACAGACCTTAGCCCCCTTGACTTCTTTTTCTGGGGTATGCTAAAGAAGTTGTACTCAATGAAAATCACAGATGCAACACACTTGATTGAATGCATAAAGAGTTAATGTGCTAAAATTGACGGCAATGTGGAGTTATTTCATTGAGTTCATGTGAATCTTGCAAAGCGCATCAACCTTTGCATCAGAAATGATGGAAATCATATTGAAGATGTTATTTGTTAATATTCCAAGTAAATAAAATGTTCAAAATTTCATTCATTTCATTTCTTGAAAATATGCATTTTTTGCCTATGTGTCCTGACTTCAGGAACACCCTGTATATACTTTACATCTACATGCCTGCCCCTCCTCACTCCTAACCCAATAGGGTGCTCTCAAGGGAAAGTGGGCCCTAGGGCACGTGCCCCAGCAGAGGCGTGATAGCGCGTCTGCGCAGATGTGGACTTGGGCTGGGGTGGGGGAGGGGAAGAGGAGGCCTTGGGGGCGGGGCCAGAGCTCGCGATGCTCAGGCACCGGAAGGAGAAGGGCGGAACCTTGCAGCCGGCAGCCCTGCCCGCGACCGTATTCCGGTTGCACCGCACCGGCACCTTTCTCTCTGGTTTCGTTGTTTCCAGCCGGTCTCAGTTGGTGGACGGCTCGGCCGCCATCGAGCTATGGAGCCCGTGGGCTCGGGGCCCGGGGGGCTCCCCGACTCTTTGGAGCAGCCCGCGGCCCCGGACAACCGGCTGTTTCTTGTGAAAGGTGCGCGCGGCAGCTGAAGGTCCCCAGGAGCCTTGAGCTCGGCCCTTGGCGCGGCCACTGCTCCAGGCCGCCGGGGCCGCTGCGCTCTGCCTGGAGGACGAGCGGGTTGTGTCGGTGATTGTGGGAGGCGTGTGCCATTGTGCGCCCCCCAACGCCTCCCAGCAGACCCTCCCCTCCTCCTGGCCGCGACCCGCAGTCAGAGACTGATCCGCTCTGAGCCTCAGTTTCCTCGTCTGTAGAGCAACCACATAATCCAAGGACCCTTTCAGCCCTCCCCGAAGCCCTTGGTGTTTTTGCGGGGGGGGGGGGAGCTTTGGGGAGAGGAGGAAGGCGGGCAGGCTGCTCTCCATGTACCCCCGCCCCCAAAGCCACCACCCGGCCCTGACAGTGGGGTCTGGTGTGCTGAAGGCACCTTAGATATAACCATAGTAACTCACGTTCTTGTAGGGCTTTAAGGCTCGCAACAACCCTAGGAGGTGGGTGCGGATGCCGTCATCAATCACCGTGGATGTTGCGGCTTTGATGTTTGTAACCCTCTGCAACAGAAGAGGACACAGGCCCAGAAAAATGAAGCAGCTTGCCCAAGGTCAAAGCACTACTAAGAGGCAGAATCTAGATCTGAATCCAGGGCTTCTGACTCCCCATCTAGTGCTCGTGTCATTAAACTTGTCTTTATTGCTCGTTTCAGAATGAGCTTAATTTAATGGGAAAAAAAACAATAAAAAGAAAAAAAACCTTTTCTTTTGCACAACTGTCACCGATCTCAAACAGTTGTAATAACTTTCCATTTTCTCCTTTGCAGGATAGATGATAAACATTTCTTTCTGAGTTTTTTTAATAAATGGGAGTAGAGCATGTCTTAAATTTTCTTTGAAACTTTCTTATTTAGGCTCTTTCTGAGGTTCTTAATTTTTTAAATTTAATCTTTGGCAGGTGGAATTTTTCTTGGTACAGTTGCTGCTGCAGGAATGTTTGCTGGTTTTGTTACAACTTTGTCACTGGCCAAAAAGAAAAGCCCTCGATGGTTCAATAAGGTTTGTGATCTAAGTTAATTTGCATCTATATTATTTTCAGTAACATTTTGCTACATGGAGCGAGGATGGAGTGCGATTTTTATCTTGATGGTGTTTCCCACTGATTTAATACATCTTTGAATATGCATGGAGTCTAAAGTTCTTTTTTTATTGCTAGTTTTAAAGGGAACAAGTATTGAGTATCTACTATGTATCAGACATTTGCCAAGTGCTTTACAATTATTATCTCATTTGATTTCAAAGTAAAAATGCTTAGAAGTGCTTCCTTTAAATGTATATCCTGTTTCCAAAGAGGATTTCCATTCTAAATACAAGGTAGAGAGATGTTGTCTAGATATTTATAGTTAGGTGGATTTGGAATTGCTTAAAGGAATAGATCTGAAGATAAATAAATTGATTTCAACTTGGATGAAGATCTTGAGTAGAGGGGCCCAAGTTTCTGTCTTTAGCTGTCTGCTACTTAATATTTTTATTGATATCTTTGATGAAGACATAGATATGCCTGTTAGATTTGCAAACTACATGAAGGGGTAGTTAACACATTGGGTGAGAGACTCAGGATTCAAAGAGTTCTTGCCAATCTAGAACGATGGGCTAAATCTAATAAAAAAAATTTTTAGTAGAGGTAATTGTACCTATTTATCATATATGAGCTAGGTGAGAAGTGACAAAACAGCATTTTATGTGAAAAATGATCAGGGAATTTACTGGATTATCAACTTAATATGAAATGACGGTATTACAAGGCAGCCAAAAAAAGCTAACATGATCTTAAGCTACATTAAGAGGTAATGTCCATTCAGTGAATAGGCCTCTTTAAAAAGTTAATCAAGGGATGGCCCCTTTAATCAAAACTAAAAAAAGAATAAAATCAAACTGGGAGGGGAAGACCCTCAAGGTTCCTGGCCAAAAGAGAAATAGCCTAAAGTCATAGAGGCAGGAGATAGGGTATGGGGGAGGGATATCAAGTAAACTGGAGAGTGTGTTGAGGGGAGTAGCAGGAAAAAAAAAACTGGGAGGGTAGCAGGGAACCGGTTTGTGAAGAGCTGGACAGAAGAGTTTATAGTTGATCCTAGAGTCACTGGGATTTGTTGAGTAGAAGGGTGACATGGTCGGATGTTACTTTAGAAAAATCATTTTAGTGATTGTGGAGGAGGTCTGACTAACATTTTACATATGTTATCTAATTTGATCCTTAGAACAACCCTGTGAGGTAAGTGCTGTTATTATCCCTGTTTTACAAATAGGGGTCCAAGACTGAGAGGTTAGGTGATTTGTCTAGAGCAGGGCTGTCCAACCTTAGGTTTTTATTGAGACAATATTTTGATTTGCCGTTTTAGTGAGAGCTCTGCAGCATCTTGGCTTCCTTTACTAAAGCATTTGTGTAAATTTCTGTGCTTGCAGGCGCATAAATCGCACTGCCGCATTTTGGACAGCCCTGGTCTAGAGTCACACAGATAGAAAGTGGTTCCGATCCAGGTCCCCTAGATTTCAGGTCCAGTCCCTGAATATTGCCACCAGCCCCACAGGTGCTTATTATCTCCAGGATCAAATGTAAAACCCTTGTTTGGCATTTAAAGCTCTTCATAACTTTGGCCCTCCTTCCATCTTTCCAGTCTCCTTATGCTTCACTCCCATCCATGTACTTTTCAGCCAAGCAACAATGTTTTATTGATGTTCCTTGTACACACAACTCGGCATCTCCTAACTCCATGCTTTTTTAGGGGCCGTCCCCTGTGCTGGGATGCTCTTTTTACTCACCTCTTCCTCCTGGCTTCTCTGGCTTCAGTCCTATAACTCTTACATTAATACTACTGGTCTTTAAAGCTTTTGGTTCCTCAGACCAGCCTGTCCTCAAGGGAGTCAGTGTTCAAACGAGTCTGCGATCCAGTTCTAACCTTACTTTGAAAGAATATTTCAGGTACATGGTAGATTTTGTGGGTTAGACTGAGAATTTAATCATCATTTGTGGTAGTTCTGTGGGGAAATGTCATGAGTTCCAAACAGCTGGCTCTTAAGCTTTTCAAGCACAATCCATTCATAAACGGGGGTTCTTGTATTTTTTAGGATGATGCTTAACTATCCTGGGGACTTTGGGAGACACTGTTGTGACTTGGTATAAGGGAACAGAACCAGACTGGACCTGAAGAAACTGGGTTTTCTAGTCCTAACTCTGCAACCAGTTGACTTGACTTGGGGAAATAAGCTCCCCATACTCCCATTTACTGATCTCTCAGACAATTATTATTCTCAACTTGGTACTAGAGAGTCAGTGAATTTAACTACCAAAAAATAATTTGCTGTAAGGTTATCTACGGCATCTGGGTGGTGCAGTGGATAGAGTGAGTAAACTCATTTTCCTGAGTTCAAATGTGGCCTTGATCACTTACTAGCTATGTGACCCTGGGCAAGTCATTTAACCTTGTTTGCCTCAGTTCCTCATCTCTAAAATGAGCTAGAGAAGGAAATAGCAATATCTTTGCCAAGAAAACCCCAACTAGGATTACAACGAGTTGGATACAACTGAAAAACAACTGAATGACAAAAAGATTATCAGCAGTATTTTTTCCTGGATACCAATTCCAATCGTTTTCTGAGGTAAGGGTGAATCGTTCAAGAACTGTATATTTAATAAGGTTTTAGATAAAACTGAACTTAAGGATATGGTTAGAGACTACTGAAGGAATAATCAATTTTTAACAGTAATAGTTTCTTTCACAAATATAGGAAGAATATTTTCTTCCATTCTAAGTAATTTTTAATTGAGAAATTAGGAAGGTTGAAAGAGTACAAATTGGTAATTCAGTAAATGTTGATTGTTTGAAGGCTTACCTCTCTTTCCCCACCTACGAGTAGTAAAAAAGAAAAAGATAAAGACAAAGTTAGCCGATGAACATATTATTTTAAGTTTCTTTCATTGACCTGATTGAGAGTAAATTTCATTTTTTTAAAGGGCTACTATATTTCATATTTGTAACTAGTTTAAAATTTTAAAAATATAAGAAATATAATGGCATGTTTGTTGAAGGAAAATCTGAAAATACTTGTGTCTTGCTTGAGTTATATAAATAATTTAGAAGTTTTGGCAACTGTTGAATTAGGAAGACCTGTATTCGAGGCCTACTTCTAACACAAACTATCGGTGTGAACAGGGCAAGGTCCCTTAAGCTGTTAGTTTGTGTTGGTGGAGGGAATTTTTATAGTAGGAGCTCACCACATTGAGGTTTGAGTAAAAAACCCCAAGTCCTCCAAAATCATTGTTGTTCAAACATAAAGCAGGAAGGGATCTCTGAAGCCAGCTAGTCCAACTCCTTCATTTTATATATTAAGAAACTGAGTCTAAGAGAGGTTAAGTAGCTTGTCTGTGTCACGCAGGTAGTAAGTGGCAAAGGTGGCGTTTGAACTCAGATTCTGAGGCAAGAGCCAGCGTTCTTTCCTCTCTACCACTATCTCACCTCATACTGTAGAATGGCCAAAGGAGGGGGAAAAAACCCCCAAACTCTCAAAAGAAGCATTATTAATCTGTTGAATTGAAACTGGCTGACTTCCCAATAACTCCCCAAGTATCTACTTTATTTTTAGGTAAATAAAAGAAGCAAATTATTTAGTTTGTGATATAGCTGCAAGGTCAATCTGAAAAAAAAAATCTATATCACTACTTTGTGTTACTTTTATAAAAGTGAAAACTCTACCTGTCTTGGAAATGAGAATTGTATCACTGAGGTTACAGCATATAACAAAAATGTAAGGGAAATATGATTAAAATGTATCTTTTGAATTAGTGATTCATATCAGTTTGACTTAATTTAAATGTTCTCTGAAGATGAGATTGATGAAAGTTAATGAACTTTTGTTCTTAGTTGTCTCATTGACTTTCGATTAACTCTGAGTAAATTGCTTAATAGTCCTGTCCTTTAATTTCTATACTTGTACAAAGGATTATTAATTTTTGCCAGCTACTTCCTCAGAAAAGTATGGCTAAATCTTCAGAAGATGAAATGCACACTAATATTGAGAAAGAAATATATAATGAGTATAGAGTTATTCACAGGAGAGTAACTCAATTATTTTAGCCTTGGAAAATGCACTACAAATATCCGTAACATGCTTTGGGGATTCATAAGTAACCTTTGTGTGAAATTGCATGCAAATGTTCATTGTTTTAGTAAGGATTTTTGATATTTAATTTAAATTTTAAAATAAGTTCTATGTAATAATGAAAGAGAATAACTGTAGGGAGAATTGAATTGAATTGCCGGATAAGTCTAAAAGAAAAGATTATAATTAGACACAAGCATAGGTACGTATATAATATGTATTTATTTACTTTCTTGCTAGCATTTCAGATGACCTTTCATTTTGAGAGTGGTTTCCTATTGCCTCCAGGAGCAAATACAAAATGCTCTTATTTGGCATCCAAAGCCCTTTGTTACCTCTCCCACTTTTACCTTGCCAAGTCTTTTTTTTTTCTTGTCAAATTTTTTACTGATGTTCTCTTCATTTTTTTTTAATACAACTATCATTATTTGATTTAAACAGAATATTAATATTTTCAATGTATTTCTACACAGACTGAATTCTGACCCCTGGGGAAGTAATTTAACTTACATTTCTAAAATCAGAATTGTGCCACTAGTGTTTCCACTTCCTCTGATTAATAGCATTTGGTTAATAGCTTTTATTGTTAGAGGGAAATACGGCCAATTGAAGAAACTAAGGCACATGTCTGTATGGTACCTATGTAACCATGCTGTAGGACCCACTATGTGGGAAAAGGAGGAGTGTGTGTGTCATTCTTATTATTAAGAGCAATTAAGGAGTTGAAGTATGAAGTTAATTTGAATGTAACCCGTATGAAGGACATTAAAAATTTTAGGTCTGAGAATTTTTAAATATAGGTTTAGCAGATTTTGACTCTTCTAAAACAAGTTAAAATCTCCACTTACATTTTATTTTACTATAATTCCAAATGGCTGAAATATTTTCTTTTTAAAATATGTCTTTTTTTATATATGACCATAGTTTCTCTGAATAGTCTTATCATACTCCTTTCTAGAGAGCATCCCATGTATCAGTTATCTTTTTAAAAGAACGTAAATTTATTATATTTTTTAAAGAAAAAAAAGGAAAAAATTCGGCGTAACTAAGCAATACATCAAAAAGAAGTCTGAAAATAAATGCCACACTTGGTGGTCCTTACATGTTTGCCAAGGGGTGGGATGGGAGTGTCTTCTTATCTGGCTTTTTTCAAGCCACGCTTGTTCTTTATAATTTTCCCCCATTCACTTTTGAGTGTGTATGTGTAGTCATTGTGTATATATTGTTTTCTTGGTACTGCTTACTTTACTATTAATTACTTCATGTAGATCTTTCCATGCTTCTCAGTATTTACCACAGTGATCATTTCTAACAGCACCGCGTTCATATACCACAGTTTGTTTTGCCATTCCCCAATCAATTGGCATCTATTTTGTTTCCAGGTCTTGGCTATCACAAAAAAAAATGCACTATAAATATTTGGAGGGATATGGAGACTTTGCTCTTAGCAATGGTTTCCTTTGGAGCATAAGCCTGCTAAGAGAATCTCTGGGTCAGAGGATATGGACCTCTTTATTTGTGTAATTCCAAATTCCTTTCCAAAATAATTGTATCAGTTCACAGCTCTACCAACAATAGACCAATGTGCTTATCTTCTTGCAACCCTTCCAACATTAACTATTGTCATCTTTGCCAATTTACAGGGAGTAGGGTGGACCTCAGGGTTATTTTGATTTATATTTCACTTATTAGTGATTTGGAGCATATGGTTATAAACACTATGCAATTCTTTTGAGAACTGTTTGTTCATATCCTTTGACCATTTACTGGGTAACAGTTTTTGGTCATATATTTATATGAAATATATCTGTTAATTGTTTTTGTATCTTGGATACCAAACCTTTGTCATAGAAGTTTGATACAAAGATTTTCTCTCTCATTTTTCCCCATTCCCCATTTTCCCCCATATTCCCAGATGTAGATTGATTTCCAAATATTTTATGTATTTCTTAGTTACTTGGATTAGAATTTCCCTTACCATTATTGATTCTTGTATTTTGTTAGTATGTAGAAATGCAGTTGATTTTGGAAGGAAGGAAACAGGCATTTATTAAGCACCTACTATGTGCCAATCACTGTCATATGTGCTTTACAAATGTCTCATTTTATCCTTAGAACAGTCCTGTGGGGTAAGCGTTATTATTCCCAGGAAACTCAGGCAGGTAGAGGCTAAGTAACTCGTCCAGGTTACCAGTGAGTGCATATTTGAGGTGGAATTGGACTCAGGTCTCCTGATTCCAGATCCGGTGCTCTATTCACTAATATTTAATGCCTACTTATATTGATAGCCTGCAACTTTGCTGAAGCTATTAATTGTATCACTTATCTTTGTTGATTCTCTGGAGTTTTCTAAGTACATATCATCATATCTTCTGCATAGGGATAGTTTTATCTCTTTTTTACTTATGTTTCCACCTTTGAATTGTTTCTCTTGTCTTAATGCTACTAGCTAGCATTTCCAGGACTGTATTAAGTAATCATGAGAAGAGTGGCCATTCTTGTATTAGGAAAGGTGATACTTGATTTTGGTTTTAAATAGATACTTTTGGTGATATATATAAAAAAAAATTCCCTCCTTTACTTGTTAGGTTTTTAGCATAAGTAAGTGTGGTATTTTGTCAGAGGCTTTTTACAGCTATTGAGATAATTGTGGTTTTGAATGGTTTTGTTTCTAATGTGATTAAATGTGTTGATTGTTTTCCTAATTGTTGAACCATCCTTGCATCCATAGTATAAATCCAACTTGGTCTTAATGAATGATTTCTTGCATAACTCGCTGTAGCCTATTAGGCAGGATTTTATTTCAATTGTCTGTTGATGTTCTGTAGATCACCAAACAGATGGACTAGATCCTCTAAATAAGTATTTTTCTTCCTACTTTTGCTATTTCTGAGCAGTTTTCCTGAATGATTTCTTGAAGCGTGGTATTCAGGTTTTCATTTTCATGGTGTTATTTTAAAATATTTTCTTTTTTTATCAACAGACTTTTCAAATATATGCAGAACTAGATGGAGAAATTTTTTTTCTTTTTCTTTGCATTTCTAGCACTTTACACACTGCCTGACATAAAGTTAGTGTTTGATAAATGCTCATTTATTGCCTAATTACTTAAGGAATACTGAATTTGTTATGTAAGTTTTAAAAAGAATTTTATGCATATACATATATGTGTATATGTATGTATTCATTTTATCAACACAGTAACAAAATTGCTGTGGTCTTTTTTTTTTTTTTTTGGAGGTGGGGAGGTAAGGCAATTGGGATTAAGTTACTTGCTCAAGGTCACACAGCTAGTAAATGTTAAGTGTCTGAAGCCAGATTTGAACTTGGGTCCTCCTGACTCCAGCACCAGTGCTCTATTCACTGTGACATCTAGCTGCACCGTTCTGGTCTTCTTAATGATTTTTAAATATCTGGCACTACCCCCAAGCCCCCATTTCTTTTCTTTTTCTTTGCTCTATCACCTCTCTTCCAAAAGGTAAGAGCTGTATTTCATCATTAGTTTTTTTTTTTAAGTCATTACATTAGGGTTTTTCTTTTTTCTGAAAGGCCTCTACTCCTTAGAATCTTTCTGTGTCTGTTCTTTAAGTTCAATCTTTTTGTTTTTAGAGTTTTCGTGTGTATTTTTCATCTTTTTTTAAAGTTTTGTTCCGTTTTTCCTTCCAATTATGTTGTTTTTTTTTTTTTGGATAATTGAATACTATGGTGCATACCTCGTTATCTTTTCTAAATTCTTTAGTATCTACTACACTTGCCAGAACTCCAATTTCTGTCCTCTATATTTTCACTTAATTTTCTTATTATTCCTCTGAATCATTCTCTAGGTTGTCAGAGTTGGTTCGATGTTTGAGGGAGTCTTATGGAACTGACTGTAGTTCCTTCCTTCTCCTCAAGAGATTTTGACTCATTTTCCTTTGTGATAAAGTACTTTTACATTGAAATAGTCCTTTTTCTGAAGGTCTGTTCATTTCTTGTCCTCAGTCAGCTTTTGTCTATCTCTTTATCATCCCTTTCCTACGATATACTTTCATTTTTTCCAATTACATGTAAAGATAGTTTTCAACATTCATTTTTATAAGATTTTGAGTTCCAAATATTTTTTCCTCCCTTTTCCCTCCTCTAGGTGGCAAGCAATATAGGTATATATGTACAATATGATATACTTTCTAAAAACTTTCTTCTCCATGCCACTTTTTTTCCTTCTTAAAGCCTTGGATTATTGCGCCATTTTTCTAGTCCTTCTAATTCTTTGATATCTCACACCAAGGATGAAGTCTCTGTCTCTTAGCAGGTATGGGTTACCAGTTGGGACATTACTTTAGGAGTTTCTGAGTGGCCTGTTCTTCAACTTCTTCTTTCTAAACTGATTGCCTTTCATCAGTCCCCTGGCTGAACCTCTGGGGACTGGTCATGAAGAGATGAAGAGAAGGTCCCCTCAGGACATGGCAGAGAGGAATGCTCTAAAAGCCTACATACTCTTTTCCAACCTCCTCTTCTACTGACTGTCTGTTTTCTCTTTGCTTTATTTAGGGTTGCTAGGGCTAGCATCTGGTCTTTGTGAGAGGCTTTAAATCCAGAGTCTTTGCCTTAAATTACAGTAGCTAATTAGGTTAGTTTTAATGCAAATGCCGTGATAATACACAGGACTACAAAAAACAGTTTCAAATAAGAATATTATTAATTTAGAGATGCCAAATATCTGAAAAACAGCTGAATGTTTGGGTGTGTGAGAAGAGGAGGGTGGGTAGGAGGGCCAAGAATTTGAAGCTGGTAAATTGATCTTCTGTGATTGTTTCTTTAAGAATTAACCTTGTGGGCCAGACATGATTGCATATGCCTGTAATCCTTGCTACCAGGGAAGCTGAGACTGACAGATCACTTGAGCTCAGGAAATCTGAGCTGCAGTAGGCATAAAAACCCATCAGCTGTCCATACTAAGTCCGGAAGCAGTGTGGTAAAGGGATGGGGGAGGAGGAACTAAATTGCCTAGGGAGGATTGAACTCTCTCAGGTTGGAAATGGGGCAAGCCAAGCCTTCTTTGCAGATCAGTGGCATTGATCCACGCACAAGTGGGCACTGCACTTCTAGCCTGGCAAGATAGCGAGGCCCAGTTAAAAACAGCAACCTGTGGATTTTTTGACTTGACCTCTTTCAGCTAGGTGGCTTAGTAGATAGAAGGTTGGAGTATGAGTTTGCTGCCACCACAGACACTAGCTGTGTGACCCTAGGAATTCACTTAACATCACTCAGCTCAGTTTCTTCATCTGTAAAGTGGGGATAATAATAGCACCTACCTCACAAAGTTGTTGTGAGGATTAAATGAGATAACATGTAAAATGCTTCACAGACCTTGAAATGCTATGTAATTGCTAGCTATTATTGTATTATTTAGTTTAGCATGTGGAAAGCTGTCCTTAGAATAACTTCTCACTTGAACATTTTCCCAGGTGGCATAGTAGATGGAGCACCAGACTTGGAGTCAGAAGGACCTAAATTTGAATCCAAGTCACTTAACCTCCCTAAGACTTACTTTCCTCATCTTTAAAATGTAGTCAGTGGCCCCTAACATCTCCATTAGCTCTAAGTCTGTGATCCCGTGATTCTTACTCTTAAATTCTTACTCTTGGATTAATTTTCCTCTTATCTCTATCACTCTTTCTGACTCACATTGTTCTTCTTATTCTGTTTTTGTTTCCAGGGAATTACTGCCACAGCTGCTTTACCAGAGAGTGGTTCTTCTCTCGCCTTGCGAGCATTGGGTTGGGGTTCACTTTATGCATGGTGTGGAGTTGGTGTAATCAGTTTTGCAGTCTGGAAAGCTTTAGGAGTTCACAGTGTAAGTACCATCCCTATATCTCTGGCCTAAGTCTTAGCATGCACAGTCACCATATCTGCTGCAGATTTTAGGAACCTTAGCTAATTTTACCCTTTTCTCTCTAATATACATTTATGCACAGATCCCACTGAATGCTGAAGAACTTCGCTAAGTTCTCACTAATGTTCATAGCACATTAAGCTTATATAAGACAGTGATTTAAATAATTGAATATAATATATAACATGATAAAATAGCCTTTTTAAAAATTTTAGTTTATTTTACAACAGGGGAGTTAGATGACCTGTGTTCTAGCCCTCTATCTGGCTCTATGTAGTCCTGTGATCTTGGGTGAGCTGCTTAACCTCCCTAGGCCTGAGTTTCTTTATCTGTTAAATGAGGTACTATATTTCAGGAGTCCTTAACCTTTCTCAGATCCTTTCTCAGAATAATGTTTTTTTAAATAATTGAAGGAAATGGCATAAATTTCTGTCAAAGGTTAGTGAAAATAAAGATGTAATTTTTTCCCTTTCAAGTTCACAGATCCCCTCCCACCCATAAATCCAAGAATCCCCGAACTTGATGAATTTTCACATCTCTTTCAGTTATAAAAATTCTATGAAGCATGCCACTTGGTTTCAGATTCCACAAGCATACTTTAAAAGTATGTTATGGCATTTTAAAATGATTGAAAAATCCCACATTATTAATAATCTTTAAGACACACAACTTATTTAATAAATCAACTTAAGGAGATGTAAAACGTTTATTTTTTTAAAAAAATAAGTAGAAAGAGTTACATAGTTATTCCTTCCTGAAAAATACTCTTTTTAATTATCTGCAATTGGAATTTAGGATCAAAAAAATAAAAGAATTCTAGATGTAGCCACAATAGCTTCTCAGTCATTTTTTCTAAAGCATAATATATGCAAATTTTATGTATAGATGTGTGAATAAAAGTAATGAAATTGTAACATGATTTTCATAATTCTTCCTTTCTATAAACATTGCTGAAAAGAAAAAAATCTCCCCCTAAAAGTCATATTGTTATAAAGTTGCTTAAGTCCTTCCATGACTACATGCTCCTTATTACAAATGCTTTTAATTTAGTTTGAGATGGGGTAAACACTTCCAAGTTGATGGCCTTCCCCCTTCTCTCTCCTCCTTCCCTACCAACTATAGTCATTGAAACCGATATTATTATTTTTAGAGATTGTGTGATTCTGGGTAAGTCATTTAGCCTCTGAAGATCTTCGTTTTTTCATCTGTAAAATAAGTAAGTCAGGCTGGTATATTCCTGAGGCCTCCCATAGTCCCCAAATTCAATAATTATGTGAGATTCCTAAATCACCATTTTCCTTCTTGAATCCATCCTTTATAGCACTGCTGGAACAGTCTTTGATGTCTCATTTGTCTGCTGAGTAAAGTTCAGATTCTGGTCCTCAGCATTCAAGACCCTTGACAACTTGGTGTCAGCCTTATCTTCTATCTCTTATTATTTTGCTCTCTGTGTGTGTGTGTGTGGTTACAGTAGACAGATTTCTGTCTGTGATAACTTACAGTCTGAGACTCCTAGAACAGGGATTATAATTATACACAGAGATAGTGTGGTGTAATGGATAGAAATCTGGACCTGGAGTCAGGGTCCAAATCCTGCCTTTCTTCAGTCCTGCTGTATTACTCACCACTTACCCTCCATTGCTCCTGGCAACTTTCCAAGAATGGGAGATGTAGAACAAGCGCTGATGTGCTTCCTCAGAGACAGTTCTCTGTATCAGTGAAATCCCGACTCCACTCAAGAAATAGACATATTTATCAGCACAGTTATTTGTTCATTCCTTTCTGGAGGTTTTCCTCGTGCTAGCTCTTCATTCTTTAATTGTCATCCTTCCCAGGCTCTAACTTCGTCTTCTGTCTCTGTGACCTTTTCATCTATCTCTTTCCCCTCTTTATACTTCATTTTCTTCCTCTCAGTTTGCTTTTTCCCCTCTTACATTCCATGTGCTCATTCTCTTTCTACTCCATGCTGAACTATCCTCCCTGGCTGTTTCTCTTTTTCTATCCCAAGATTTCCAACCCCTGAACCCAGGTCCTTTCTGTCTTCACTTTACTTCCCCATACTGTGTTCACTTTGCTCAGCACTTCCATCTATGTCTATGTCTATATATCAATTCCTGTGGTCAGTCTCTGGCCTGTAGTGTCCTTCACCTTTTATCTCTTCCTCATTCTGCTTGTCCATAAGCCTTCCTTGTTTTCGTTCTGTCCTTAATGG
Source organism: Trichosurus vulpecula (assembly GCF_011100635.1). Lineage (NCBI taxonomy): Eukaryota > Metazoa > Chordata > Mammalia > Diprotodontia > Phalangeridae > Trichosurus > Trichosurus vulpecula. The sequence goes on from NC_050579.1 coordinate 97,891,758, forward strand.
CTTACTGTGATCCCAGCACTTTGAGCTGTTGTAGCTTTGATTGACCAAATCCATCATCTGGGTGTGCTCATGAGGTCCCTACTGTACATTCCTAGATATATCAGACTAAGGTATTATAGAGAGAGATACAGTTCCTGAATTTCAAAAATGTAAAACAGTTATTGTGATCCTGCCATAGCAGTCCCCTCACATGTTAGCCTCATTTGATCAGAATATTTCTTTGACCACAAAGAATGACAATATTCTTGAAAATGTGGTAGCTAACATGCTGACTTAATGCCTTATGAGCACAAGCTTTACAGGCAGAATCTATCAAACTAGACTTGTCTTAAATGTGGAGCAGTAGAAATGCACCTGCAGCTCTATTTCTACCATCCCTGATGAGTACAAGTGGCCAAATCGAAACCCGTCTTGGCCAAAAATATCAGCAAAGCCTCTGGAACTCAGAGTTCCATGGACAGAAGTACTTCCAGGCATATAAAGTAATTGGGAGGCCCAGAGTTAATAAAGGAATTAATAAGGGCCTGATTTTGTTTTGTTGTGTTTTCACAAGAGAATAATTTATTTGTCCAGAGTAGTCAGTTCTAATGATCTCTCTGGTCAGTAGATACACTTCATAAAAAATTTTAAGCATTAATTTAAAATTGTCATTCTTTAGTTTCTGCTTAATGTAAACAGAATTATAATGGTAGAGGATTGCCAAAAGGGTTGTTTGTCAGTTATTCATTTGAGATTCTCCTCGCTTAGCAGTTTTATTATATAGTGCAAATCATTTTGAAGGTCGTAGTAGCTCCTGATTTTGTCCTGCTGTCCCTTCAGTTTGACACTTGAGTGTAAAATGAATCTATATGAGTAGTCTGAGCACTTGCATTAGAAAGTCAGAAATATCTAGAAACACCAATTTTTTTTGAAAAAAGGTTACTCAAAAGTGGCTTGAAGGCTAATTCATGTCAAACTAGAATGACTAATAAAATAGATTTTAATATCCCCTGCTGTCACATTGGCAGTATTAGGAGCATCTGGTTTGGTTTTTTTTTTGTTGTTGTTGTTTTTTTTTTTTTTTTTGAGGGGAAGGCAGGGCAATTGGGGTTAAGTGACTTGCCCAAGGTCACACAGCTAGTAAGTATGTCAAGTGTTGGAGGTCAGATTTGAACTCAGGTCCTCCTGACTCCAGGGCCAGTGCTCTACTCACTGCACCACCTAGCTGCCCCCAGGAGCATCTGTTTTAAAACTATCAAATCTTTTATCGACATAGACTTTTAGAGGTAGAAGGGATGGTGGTTAATCTGAGCAAATCTTTCACTTTATTTTGTAGGAGTTCTTATCTTTAAGTCTACAAACTTATTTTAAAAATATCTTGTAAATGATTTTTTTGAGATTTTAAAAATATCTTAATAATTATTTCATATATTTGGTTTCTTTTATAATACTGGGGTTTTTTTTGCATTTAAAAACACTTCTGAGGATCCTCACCAGACCCCAAAAGGGGATCTGTGACAGAAAAAGAAAGGTTAAGAACCCCTGATGTATAGGAATCCTTAACATATGGTCACCCAGCCTTTGTCTGAATAGTTTCAGTAATGAGGAACTTATTGTCTCATAAGGCATTAATACATTTTGGGATAACTCTAATTGTTAGAAAGATCTTCATTTTATAGAACTAAAATTTGTCTTGCAACATCTACTCATTGGTCCTAGTTTTTTCCCTTGGAACTACCTAGAAGCAAGAATATGCTGTCTCCTTGGATCCCTTTTGGTACATATTGATATGTGCACAAGTTCTCTCCCCTTTGCAGGATGTAAGCCCCCTGAGGGTAGGAACTATTTGGCTTTCTTGTCTCTGTATTTCTAATGCCTTGTAAGAATGCCTGGAACATAGTAAGGACTCAGATGTGCCTGGTGATTAATTGAATCGCCCTGTACATGGGCAGGGACCTTCTATAAAACATAAGTTAGCTCACTCCTCACATTTTTCCACTTTCCATTCAAACTCTATACTCCTCTGTTTCCTCTCTCCACTCCTACTCAGTTTGTATCTTCTCTTCTTAAGAAGTCAAGCAATATGCAATGCAGTGAGTTAAAAACACAAATGATGTCCACTTTAAGTTCTGTGCACTTAACACATTATTTTTGTCAGTAAGTGCTTACCCATTCATTCCCAGTAACAGTAATGTCAATAGCAGTCCTACCCCAATAAGGCAATGAATTGAGTTTTTTTTTTTTAGTAGCAAGATGATGGAGTTTTTTCGTCATTGTTTTTTCACAGTGTGGTTCAGTGCCTAAAATTTAATTCAAAGCAACACTACTATATAGCTGTAATTCATAATGAAATAAATATTGGGTATCATAATGAAACATCCTTTGGTGTTGTGAGGTCCTCCCCCTCAACAACCAAATCGTGGGGGTCTGTTAGCCCCCCACACCCAGGCCTTTGCCTAGCAAAGGGCCTGATCTCACGGACAATGTATGGGGCGGGAGCCAAACGTGGTGAATGACTCCAATTTATTCAGGATAGCAGCAAACTTTTATATCTTTAGCGATGTAGGTACATTCTTTGGTTACGTGGGTGAAAGAACAGGTAAAATCAAGACACCTGGGTACTAGGACCGCCCCAACTCTGCCTACTCTCCTCCCCTTCTCTTCCCGTGCTAACCCGAAGCTCCCTGTGGTCAGGCAGTCCAGGCAAAGAACCGGAAGTTCCATGTGCTCTGGCAAGCCCAGACAGAGAGCTGGAAGTTCCATGTGCTCAAGCAGGTCCAGGCAAAGACCTGGAATTGCTAGGGAGGCAACAAAGGGGAGACCCCTCCTCCTGGCTCCACCCATATCTCAGAGCCCTGAGTTTATCTCAGCAGGCCCCTGGGCATGGAGGTCCGAGGAGGGCAGGGCTCGGCTCTAACTCGGCCTGTAACAACTCCCCCTTTTTGTTTTGCACCAAGAGTCAACGGGTACCGACTCAATGGCTTAATACAGGGCCCCAAGAAACATACTCAGCACTAAAGCACTAAACATAAAAAAGGCAAGGCCCCCACAATGGCCACAGTCTCTAAAACATGACTAAGCCAATTGGGGGTTAAAAAGGTCTTAATGTGACTCAGAAAATCGTCTATAACACTGTCAGGTTGTAAGTTCTCATGTACTGCCCCTCCTTCCTCAGTGGCCAGTTGTAACACCTGGGTAATTTCTGCTATAATGCTCTGATTATGAAATAAGGCTTAAACATAGCATTCATTATCCTAAGGACACAAGGTAGACAAAAACTTATTATGACCAAACAAAGAACATAAGGTACTGTATGGGAAATAGTCAAGAATACATTAGGAAATGGGTAAATGTTTTGAAAATACCAATAATTTTTTGAAACTATCAATAATCAATAATTGTTTTGCTACTTCAATATTCCAGTCAGTCAGTATTCCAGTCAATGACTCATACTCCCCTTTTTTGTTTTTGCTGACACCTCACCACTATAGGTACATCCAAATTTTTCCTTTAACTCTCCCCTTGTAAATAAACATGTGAAGGATTGATCGACGCATTGACAAATCAAAGGGGGAATCCCCTTTGTAAATACAGATACATAGACCAAAAGGAAAAGCAATGATGCAATTGTCTCTTTAAGATTCAAAAAGTCTTTTCGTGTATAGCTGTCCAGAAGGGAGCATCAAAAGTCTTCTGGTCCTTGGCATTTTCCCAGTCATCTCCAGCACAGAGGCTTCTTCTTCTTCTTCTTGCAGGAACCAGCTTTCTGTCCATTCTTCTACAAGAGTAATTTTAGCAGAATTTTAAGTTACCATTTCTAATCCTTATAACCCTGATCATTTTACAAATTCAAAATTGGAACCTTGACCAATTGTTCTGTTTAAGAAATTCACATCAGAACACAAATTCTTATACTTTACACTACTCATCATTAATTTTCCCCACCAGACGGATGAGACTCCAGTACATTAAATAACCAATACATTAAATAACCAATTTTCAACACAGTACATATGTCATAAACTTTTGTCATGTCATGTTTCTTTGATGGCATTTACAGGATAATACACAAGCCATTCTTCTTTTAACATTACTAATTGTAACAAAGCTTTAGACAAGCTTGATATTAACCAAATAGCAAAATAATATTCTCACAAGCCCTTGACCTAATTGTCTCCATACCATTACTGAGAGAAAATCTAACTTATACCTACACAAAAACACTGCTCCCAGTCCTATAGTAATCTAAGATGTTCCATAACCAATATTTTTTTTTTGAATTTCTTTATTTATTTTTAGTTTACCACACACGGTTCTACATGGTTTTGAGTTCCAGTTTTTCTCCCCTCCCTCCCCCCTCCTTCCCCAAGACGGCATGGAATCTCATATAACTGTCATGTATAACTTCGCATTGAATTAATTTATGCACTAGTCAAGTCGTGGAGAAGAATTTTGACCAATGGAATGAATCATGAGAAAGAAGAGACAGAACCAAAAAAAAACCCCAAAAACAAAAACAAAAAAAGAAGCAAAAAAGGCGAGCATGTAGTGCGCCTCGATCTGTATTCAAACTTCGCAGTTCTTTCTCTGGATGAAGATAGCATTCTCCATCGTGAGTCCCCTGGAGTTGTACTTGCCCCTTAGGTTGCTGAGAACAGCGCAGTATGTCAGGGTTGGTCCTCACGGAATCCATATATCTGTGGCTGTGCACAACGTTCTCCTGGCTCTGCTCCGCTCACTCAGCATTATGTCGTGTAGGTTTTTCCAGGTTGTTATGAAGTCTGCATCGTCCCCATTTCTTATGGCGCAATAGTATTCCATCACCTTCATATACCACAGCTTGTTCAGCCATTCCCCAATTGATGGGCATCCCTTTGATTTCCAATTCTTAGCTACTACAAAAAGAGCTGCTATAAATATTTTTGTACATATGGGTCCTTTTCCCGCTTGTGTGATTTCTTTGGGATACAACCCTAGAAGTTGTATTGCTGGGTCAAAGGGTATGAACATTTCTATAGCCCTTTGGGCATAGTTCCAAACTGCTCTCCAAAATGGCTGGATCAGCTCACAACTCCACCAGCAATGCAACAATGTTCCAATTTCCCTACATCCTTTCCAGCATTTATCATTTTCCTGTTTTGTTATTTTAGCCAGTCTGACAGGAGAGATGTGGTATCTAAGAGTTGTTTTGATTTGCATTTCTCTAATCAGTAGTGATCCAGAGCATTTTTTCATATGCCTGTAGATAGCTTTAATTTCTTCCTCTGAAAACTGCCTGTTCATATCCTTTGACCATTTCTCAATTGGGGAATGGCTTGTATTCCTATATATTTGGCTCAGCTCCCTGTATATTTTAGAGATGAGGCCTTTATCAGAGATACTAGTTGCAAAGATTTTCTCCCAATTTTCTGCTTCCCTCCTAATTCTTGTTGCATTGGCTTTTTTTGTACAAAAACATTTCAATTTGACATAATCAAAATTATCCATTTTGCATTTTGTAATGCTCTCTATCTCTTGTTGGGTCATGAATTCTTTACTTTTCCACAGATCTGATAAGTAAACTATTCCTTGCTTTCCCAAATTACTTAGAGTATCAACTTTTACTCCTAAATCATGAACCCATTTTGACTTTATTTTGGTATATGGTGTAAGATATTGGTCTATGCCCAGTTTTTGCCCTACCATTTTCCAATTTTCCCAACAGTTTTTGTGAAATAGTGAATTATTAGCCCAGAAGCTGGCCTCTTTGGGTTTATCAAAGAGTAGATTGCTAAACTTGTTAATTTTTCCATAACCAATATTAATAGATTTTCACTGTGCTTACAAAACCTTCTGATTATAGAAATTTGCCACCAAGAGAGTAGGGACACAGAGTAAGGTAGGACCATATTTTCCCCAGGTTCCTGTCAACTCCAGGCAGAGGCCATGTTAAACTGCAAGCTGCATTGAGTCAGGCTTAGACTGCCAGGTTTCAATTTAAGGCATCAGGTCAAGACGGTCCCACCTCAGCACATGCTGAACGGTTGCCCTCTCAACTCTGCCAAGAAATCATACCTGCAGCTCATGCTTGCCCTTTCACAGGGCTGCTGGCATCTTGGGTCAACCTTCCTTGATACTCACACCTGCAGTTAGACTCAGAAAAACAGTCAGTTAACGGTCCCGATAGTCTTTGAGTGGCAAGTTCCAACTATCAGTGACTATTGCCTAAGGAACATCCTTAAAGCTAGCTCTAAATAGCTTGCAAGAATTTCCTCCCTTGTTCATAAAATCTTCCCATTAAGATCATAAGTTACCGCTCTAACACATTTGCATCAGTTTCTCTTCAATTTTCTATTCTTCTCTAATTATGCCTGATCTAAAAGAATTGAACCATATAACTTTATCTTTAGTTTTAGATGATGGAATGAATTCAAATCCACATTTAACTTTTCCCATTAATACAGAAATATTCTACAACTTCTCTCCTAAAGAAACTTACATTGAAACTCTTTTTCCCAAATTATTCCCATTAATACTTTAGAAGCCATATTATCTTTCATTTGGCTATACAAGAGTACCAATGTTACCAGTCATTTGATTAGAACAACAAGATTTCACATATTTGCATTTATCCAATTTTCTGTTTTTCCCCAAGTATAAGGTTCTCACCCATAACTTGGAAAACTCACAGAAAACTGCAACCAATTAGCTTACAGGTGGAAATTCAGCAGGCCTTCTGAAAATCATACAAAAAGAGTTTACAGAGCGTTTTTCAGAAGTATTTTCCCTTCTTCAAAACCATTTAAAATTTATCCTGATATAAACAGGGATGGTCACTAAACTGTCATGAAGAAAATTATTTGGAGAGCTTTAAAATGAGATGAGCCTCCTTCTTAAAGGAAAATAACCTTTAAACATTGGGATTCATTCACAAATTAACATAAATACAGCTTTAGATGATACAGGCTTGAAAATCACACTCCTACATTTTCAAAGTATTATAACAACTGAATTCTTTGTTATTACAGATTTTCTAGATATCACATATAGGAATTGTTGATCCTGTGACTTCTGGTATTTCTATATTAATACATTAATATATAAATACATGCATAACATATACTAATACATTAATATCTTAAATACACTTTATTAGGAATATTTGCCTGGCCAGGAATGAACTTATAAGAGAAAAGAACAACTTTATTTGCATCCAGCTTTCTCCAAGCTTCATCTTATGCATTCCAATCCCTGACTAATTCTTACACTTTTACAAATGGATTTGAATTAACAAAAAGCCTAAGGAATTTGAAGGAGGTGAGCCACTTCCTTTCAAGCAAAAGGAGCAAGCTAAAACAATTTTAGTTTCCCCTCCCTTCTGTCTACCTCAGCAGGAGAAGAGAGGGATCCTTTTCACAAAGGTGAGTTAAAGAGGAACTCAGGATTATCCATGATAAATATCTCAGCCACAGGTAAGTTACCTTGGGCCGGGAAGTCCCTTAGAAAACAAAAGAGCCTGCCTATGTTAATTTCCCAGGCGGGGAGCTCTGGAAAAAAGAGAATCCAGTGGTACCTTGTCCCCTCTCCTTGTACTGGAAGACTCAGAGTGTCTCTTTATTAGAGATTCACGCATTTTCCGAATTAGTCTTAGTGCCAAATGGTATAAAAAATTCTGACTTTATCTTAAGCCAAATTAGAACACATTTTCACTTAAATTTAAGGGAAAAGTTCCCGCTTTCTTATCACTCTTCAGATCCTCATGCATGCTGGTACCTTGTCTGAGTGTCTTCTGTCTTCTGTTCTCTGGCTGAGCTCTGCATCCCGTAGCGGAGCATGCTTCTGTTTTCCTATATTAACCAGAGTTGAGGTTACCTCAGGATGGTGGAGTGAGGGCATGGGCAGGTTGTGCTAGCAGAAACCAAGGCAGCAGCAGGGAAATTTCTGAGTAGATCCCAGAGCACAAGCCAGAAGGTTGGGTTTTGTGGCCTGCCAGAGCATGGGGACTTGTGGTGGGACTTGCTGAGTGAGCAAGTAATGGATTAACTTTCTCTGCTGTCATGAGGTTGTTACTTTGTCAGGTTTCTTAATGTCTTGGCCTGTGGAGACAGCTGCAATCGCTTTTCCTCTTTTGGAGGAGTGTTTGGAAATCAGTGAGCGTTGTAGAAAAGGTCTAGTCCTCCATCATTTGGTCACATAACTTATGTAATAATACTTTGTCTTTGGATCTGTGATCTCATTTTATACGGGCACGCCATCTTGTAGTGCAGGTCCCAGCCCATTCATGCTCTCTCTTTGTTGTCCATATTTTCTAAATCCTCCACAAGGGAGCCATCGGGAGTTCTTGGGCTGCTCTCAGGATCTCCTGACATTGTGCGGGTACAGTGGACCGTACAGGCAGTCTGTTGTTGAGATCTTGTTCTTGATGCATGTGACCAGCCCACTTCATTTTCTAGTCTTACATTCTATAATGACACACTCTCCCTCCTCATCATTGCCTCCTGACTTCACTAGCTTTTTTCAAGTTGCACTTTTGTGTCACTTTTCTTGTGCAGTTCTCTACTTGTCATCACACAGTGAGAGAATTTAAGCTTCAATTCTCTCTCCACACAGATGCATGGAAATCCGTGGGCTTCAAGTTTATACTTTTTGCTCAAGAGGGTATTTATATATGTATGTATGATAATTATGATATTAGAAAAAGGGAGAGATATATTTGTCTATGATCAAACTTTATCAACACTTACCACTGTTTCTTAGGAAAAAAATCAGTCCCTATGAATAAGGAAACTATGTTTAACATACAAACACCAGCATATAGTTAGAAATGGGACAGGTCTGTGTATACAAGGCAATATATTACTCTGGAGAGTAATTCACACAGTAAACCTAATTATATTACAGTGTGAAATTGCTGACTTCAGGTTGTAATGTAGATCTAGCTCAAGGAAAAATGCCATCTGATGACTGACCTGGAGAGCACTTAATAAAAAAAAAAAAATGCTTATTTTCACTATCTTAAACCACAGCGACATCTGCTGGCTAGAAAAGGAAGAAGCACATTTCTTCAAGTCCTTTAAGAACGTTCTTCTATTTTGGCTTTGCTTTCTAATTTTTCTTAACCCTTATGGGTGTTTGTTTCAATGGATTACAGATTATTTCCCTTTCTATTTTCAGTCATTTATTTTAATAAAAGCTTACTGAGTGGAAGAGCTAGTGGAAACTATAAATTCAATCCTGTGTTTTCATTTGCACTTTAAGAACTCCTTTAAACAATCAGTCTGCAGTCAGTAATTGTTTAGTGAGGACCTACTATGTGCCAGGCACTTGAGATACAAAAAAGGCACTTAGCCAAGGAACTTGTACAAACAAGTTCTAGATAGGATAAATAAGAAATAATCAGCAGAGGGAAGGCGCTAGAAATAAGAGAGAGTGGGAAGGCCTTCCTTTAGAAGATGGGATTTTACTTGCAACTTGAGAAAAGCTAGTTAAGTCAGGAGGCAATGATGAGGAAGGAGACTATTCCAGTCAGAGAAAATGTCTGGAGCCAAAAGGTGGAATGTCTTGTTCCTGGAACAGCCTGGAGGCCAGTGTCACTGGACAGAAGAATACTTTGGGGAGTAAGAATGCTGAAAGAGTGGAGGGTTTGGGGCAAGTTATAAAGGGCTTTCAATACCAAATAGGGTTTTGTTTTTGATTCTGGAGGTGATGGGACCCATTGGAGTTTATTGTGTAGGGAGGTCAGATCTGGTCTTTAGGAAAATCACTTTGGCCACTCTATGTAGAGTAGGGAGAGACTTGTGTCAGGCTGACCCACCCACAGGCTATTGCTGTAGGCTAAGCAGGAGGTGCTGAGGGCCTGTCCTAGGATGGTGGCAGTATCATCGGAGAGAAAGGAAGCATTTGAGAGATTTATCTGAGGTGAAATTGTTAGGACTTGGCAACAAATTTTGGTATGGGAGTGAGAGACAGTGAGGAGGTAAATATGAAGCCTAGGTTTTGAGCCTGGGGAGTGGGAGGATGTGGTGGTGCCTTTGAAAGTAATAGGGAAGTTTGGAAGTGCAGAGGTTTAGGGAGAAAGAAATTGAGTTCTGTTTTGGACATATCAAGTTTAAGATGTCTGCTGGACATCGGGTTCAAGTACAATTAGTACAAATTAATTACTTCATCTTTATAGATGAGGAAACTGAGGCTCAGAGGAGTGTAACATGTTCAAAATCACACAGCTAGTTAGTGGCAGATCTGAAACTCCCACCACGACTTAAACCCTAAACCAGGGGTGGGGACCTTGGGGCCACACTCGGCCTTCTAGGTGTGGCCTTTTGTCTGAGTCCAAGTTTAAAGAACAGTCCCTTTTATTAAGGGATGTGAAGTTTGGATTCAGTCAAAGGGCCACACTTGAGGACCTAGAAGGCCATGTGTGGCCTCTACATTGTTTTTACTACATTTCTGAATGTAAGAATCTATTCTCATTGTGACTACTTTAAAAATAATCAGTACATTTCATTTTTTTGAAGCTATAAAATGGGCTGAAGTGAAATCCATGACTTTTAATTAATAATGTTATATGACTACAATTTCGGTAACTTATTTCAGTTGGCTCTTTTGCTAGTGAGGTAGATACAGCAAGAGTAGAGACAGCTCCCTGAAGGCATAGCCTATGAGTGTAGCTTCATAATTTTCAGCTGTACCTAGAGCTTTGGTATAACTGTTTTCCTTTTATGCAGATTTAAATACGTCATCCCACAGTTAGTGACACTTGAAAATATTTCTGGAGTAGTTTGTGTTTGTTTATTCAGCTTTCTGGAATAGCTGAATAGGGTGGATTCTTCTGTCAATTTTAAGGAAGCAAATTATCAGTGTAATTATTATGATGTTGAAATGATACATTCTTTTGGACCTAGTCTGACATTACAATCTGTTTCTCAGATTAATGCCCCCTACAAAAATGTAAGTTCATATCATTTTCACTGCCAACATTTATTGAGAATGTGATTGGAAATTATGAAGACACAAATCATGCCCTCTGGAAGAAGTATAATTTCTAAAACCTTGATGATAAAAGAGAATGTGAAATAAAGAATCGTGATAATTTCATAATATATTTTAACCTGTTTTAAAACTTTGAAATGATTATGAAATCCTAGAATATTATCTCTGTCATTAAGAAAAAATATTTTAGAAGTAATGTTTTCTCCCCATTCTGCTTGCTTTATGGGCCCTCTTGAATTCATTTGTTGTTGTTTTTAAACAAAACATCGTTGGAACCTTTTTAAACCTAAAAATAGTTTCACATGAAAAGTTTTAGTGACTTTGTGAAACGTGATGTAATTATAAAGTAGTGATACTGATTTTCTTATGTAGCCAGTTGATTTAATCTCATCATGTTAGTCTTACCTTGTAAGAGAGGCAGTATGGCATAGCAGAGAGAAAGCCAACCTCAGAGTCACAAAGACTTGCCTGTGTGACCTTGGGCAAGTCTCTTAACTTGTCAGTACTCTAGGCAACACTCTAAAACTATAAATTGTAACAAAGATGTTGACCTGCATCAGTAAGAGGCAGTTTCCTCCTCTGGGAGTTTGCTCTATCAATGAAGTCACAGATCCAATCCCAATCCCTATCCCCTTTTCCTGTGGATAACTTACAACATCATTTACTTTACCGTGGCATTGTTGGTTCATTAAGCTCTGAGATGTCACAGAAGAAAACCAGGACTAACAATCTTTTTCTTCTGTAAAAAGATTCATCAAAAAAAAAAATACACACACACATATTTAGGGTTAGGGATTATACGTAACTATCTTAATATGATCTGTAAGTTTCAAAAAGTCTGGGAACTTCCAGGACCTGATCCCTTAGCCATATAACACAGAAACTCCATTTTCTTAAATCACTCAGCTAACCAAACTCATAGGGGGTTAATCAACAAACCTGACTGCCGGTTTGTTATTTTACAATGAAACAGTTTAACAATAATTGCTACTGGAATATTTGTGTCAGCCTATAACTAAATGTGTTTCCCAGTAGGAAATCATACATTGAAAGCCAATTTAAACTTAAAAGGTTGCTTGAATGGTGTGACATTTTCCCATCTTTTTAGTTTGTGTTGGCAAAGCCAACTCTCAAAAGGCTGTTTCTTTTTTTCTGAGCTCTGTTCCTAGAAGGTAATTTGTCACCCAGGTGAGCAGTGGTGCTTGAGTCATGGTCATATGATCTAAATGGCTATGTAAAACAAAAGCATGGATAACTAAAACAAAATTATAGAATGCTTTTACAAATCTGAGTTGTTCTTTTCTATTAAAAACTTAATTTAACAAAATATTATTGTTAATTACTATTTGCATATTAATTTTAATTGATAAGGTTTAAAATAAAATTTAAAGTACAGATACTTAGGAACAATCAAGCAGTCTCTTCCTGATGATCCAGTAATTTAGACTATCTTGATTTTTCCTTCTGGAGTTCAGTAAAATCAAACAGACAAAAAAAAAAACCCCAATGTTCACCTTATATTGAATCTTGTCAGAAGCACATAGAGTTTTTGGTTCTGGTTTTGAAACTTGGGATCATCAAGGAGTTTGAAACCTTTAAATGTTAAAAGTTTTTCTCTCTTTAATCTTATTCTTATTGTTATGATCAGCATTGTCTAGCTCCCTACTCTCTTTCTGCCTCATCGTGAGGGGAAAATTGATTTTCTGCTTCAAGTTGCTAAAATCTAGAGTCATTTTGACTAACCGCACATACATGTACCTTGTGAATCCCTTGTTACATACTTTATGTCCTTTTATAATTAAAAGGGAGTTGATTTTACATTTTTGACTTCTTCACTGGGGACCTGCTCTTAAAAGCCCAGATGATAATGGGGCTAATTTTCAACAATCAGGCATTTATTAAGTGTTTCTAATATCCAGTGATCACTGTGCTAGGAACCCGGGGTGATACGAGTATTAAATAAGATCTGGTCCTTTTCTTCATGGGGTTTATAATCTAATAGAAAGAATACAATACACAAGCTGCAAAATGATACGTGATAAAGGGATGTCAATGGATCTGTGAATGCGGATATTCCATCTTATGAAGCAGATAATCCATCAATGCTAGCTTATCTTGGGCGACTTTTCCTCATGTTCTCCCATAAATCTACCACAAGAGTGCCACTCAGTGTGCTGGGGGCCTTCCTCTAAACTCATGTTATTGCATGGATACCGGTGAAGCATATAAGCTGTCTATCAGTAATACTTTGTTCATATTAGAGGATCAGCACATGTTTTTTTTCTAGGCGTAATATTTCTATGAAAATATCCTTTATGGTTCATTTCCTATACACTTTGTTGTGTGTTGTGCCTGTAAAAAATGGCCTTTGTTTCAGGAAGGATCTTGGAGTCATTAAAAACATTACCCAGTTTCCCCAAAGAATATCAAGGCCATTCTCTTCCTCCTTTTTAGTTTTAGGGCTAACTCTAGGAGTTGTTCTTCTGTCAGGACAATAAAACATTCTTCAACAATTTTGTTTTTCCTGTTTGGATCTAGCAGATACTTAGTTCAACTCAACATTCTCCTCTACTCTTGGATCCCTTTCCTCCTTTTTCTATCAATGCTCATGCTTTGCTGGACCCCAACCCTGGCTTACTCCCACCATCCACCTCCCCTGCTGCTACTCACATGCTTCTGAATGGAGCTAGGGGGACTCATGCGGCCAAACCTGTTAGTCTGTTATGATCAAGAAGTCATTACTTCTATCTGAACTATTACAGTCTCCTAATTGGTCTCCCTGCCTGTCCAATCCATCTTTATTGTTTCCAAAGTGATTCCCTTAAAGTGCATGTCCCCACCCTCCCCACCCCTCCTTACTCAATAAACTCCACTGATTTCCCATTCCCTCTAGTTTCAAATATGAAGTTCTCAGTTTTGCATTTAAAGCTTTTCACAATCTGGCTCCAACTTGCCTTTGCAAACTTACGCATTAATCTCCTGCCCACACTCTGTGTCCAGTACAACTGTCCATGCTGCACCTCACACATAACACTCCTTACCTACTGTCTAATGCCTTAACACAGCTGTCCTTCATGTCTTAAATACACTCCCTCCTCATCCCTGCCTTTTAGAATCCCTGGTTTCCTTCAAAACTCATCTCAGGTGCCATCTTCTATATGGAGTTTGTATATTCCCACCCCACCCCCCACCCCCGGCGGCTGGTACTTCCCTCCCTCTCCCCAAATTACTTTGTGTAATGAAGGCGTTAAGGAATTTTCCAGAAACCCGACCAGATATGAAGAAATTAATAAATCAACTTGAGAAGATTACGGAGACTTGGCTACTGTAAATGACCATTTCTTTACTCATTTAGGAAGTATGAAGTTCTTTAATCAACTTTAAGTGGATTATTCAGCTTTGACCATTAGATGGAAGCAACTGAGAACAGCTTGGAGGCACCTGGCGATTGGCATAGAGAATCAGACATGCTCCTTGGGCTAATATCAAAAAGCAAGCTATCCATCTCTGAGGAGAGTGGTCTGGGGCACTCAAGAAGGGAGTCTGTCTCTACAGGGTTGAAGGGTGTGAGTTGGTGAGAGAAGTAAAGAATCTTGTGCTTGGGGCTTAGGATCCTGCCCAGGCCCCCTGGGATCCTGTTAGTGCTAGCATGTGGGCTTTATTAGGAGTAGTTTGTCAGCTTAGTCCACAACTCAAGAAAATATTTACTGTTGTCAGGCTGTAAAACATCATCAGAGACTGAGACTCAGGGTGGCAGGAGCCCCAAAGGGGCTTGCCTTCGCTATATGTATTCCCACTGTGCATCTGTCCACTGGTGAGCCGCTCTTCCCACTAATAGTGTATTTGTGGAAGAAGCTAGAGGTTTTGTTGTTACATTTCTTACAAGGCCATTTCATTTCAGCTCTTTCTTGCGCTAATTGTGTCAGCTGGCTGATATTGAAAGTCAGCTCACCAGAGGAGCAGTTTTGATTTTAGGGAGTGGAGAAAGAAGGTTCCTTGAATTTGGGGTGGTCTTCTGTGGACCCAACTCTCTGTTTCCCTCTCTCAGTCTTTCTCATGGGACTGTTTTACATGCCCCCCCCACTACACACACACACACACACACACACACACACACACAGAGTTTAATATCTGTCCTCTTTTCCCCAGCACTTGGAACATAGGCACTTAATAAATGTTTGTTGATTGACTAATTAGGCCAAGCTCTTGAGTAGTTTTAGATCTCATAAAAGAGACCCCGAAGTATTGGAAACTTTAAAGTTCACTCCTTCCTGTACAGATCTTTCTTGCTGTCATTTATGGACTTTAGGGTCACTCTTCTTCCTCCCTAATAAATTTAACATTTGACAGGGAAGGAAAGGGAATAAGTATATAGCACCTACTGTGTGCCAGGCACTGTGCTAAGTGCTTTATCTCATTTGATCTTCAGAATGTTTGAACATAAATAATATAACAATATTAATAGTATGTTCAAACATAATGCTTCATAATATCTGAACATTCTGGCCTCCCAATTTCTCCTTAAATCCCATGACCTTTCCCTCTGTCTACTTTAGCCTTGTACCTTAGGTGATCTTGACCACCTCCACTGAATTTTCCCCAAGTGCAAGAATTCCTGGTTAGAGCTCTGAGTCTCTTCTCTGGAGATCATTTAGACATACCCTTGCAAAGTTCTTTTTTCCCCCCAATCTCCTTTCTCTATGTTTAATCCTTGGTGGAATGTTTGGCAGTGGTATAGGGATAGAGCACAGCGCCTGGCGTCAGGAAGACCTGAGTCCAAATGCAACCTCAGACGCTTAGTAACTGTGTGACCTCGGGCAGGTATTTTAACCTCTGCCTCATTTTCTCCACCCGTAAAATGGGGGTAACAATAGCACCTCCTCCCAGGGTTGTTGTGAGGATCAAATAAAATATTTATAAAACACTTAGCAGTGTCTGACACATAGTAGGCACTTAATAAATGTTTATTCTCTCTTTCCCCACTCCTGAACTACCTAGCTAAGTTTCCCAGCCCCCTTTTTAATTTCCTTTTGATCTTTGGCATTCTGCAAATTTTACCCAGATAATTCTTCCTTGACATTTTACCAACATTCTAATGGCTACCACTTGGTTGCCTTGGGGCCTATAGAAGATCATTTTCCACTTACTATACAGTAGAAAGTTGAAATTTTAAGATTAACACTGAGAGGCTGTTGAGAAGCCTTGATTGTAACTGCTTCTGGAGAGGGAATCTCACAAATGATTTCTTCATTTCTTCTCTGCTTCCTAAACACTGTACTCTCAAAGCATTCCCAACCAGTTTCTCCCCCAGGGTGCATACTCGAATCTCATATTCTGATTACTACATGTCAGAGTGCCCTGTCTAGTTCCCTCTTGTTCTGACTCTTGATAGCCCTTAGCAGAAATCAGTGAACATAGAATCACAGTGATCTTTGAAAGACTGTTCGATCAGAGGAAAGCTCCATCTATTATAAGTGCTCTTGGATATTTAGTAAATTTAAGGCTTATGGAATATGTTTCTGAAATAACTTTTTAACTATTTGAAATTATTGTGTTATGGATCAGATATTTTAAATTAAAAACTGATAGCAAGAATACGTCTCTCTAGCTCTTATTTCAAATTCTCTTGGAACTGTAATGGGCTGAGGAAAGCTACTTGATAGAAATGTGCAGAAGCGATTTGGTGACTGTGAGGCTGAATTACAAGCAATAGTTTTAAAAGGAGTCATGATTGATGCAGTTGTTTGCATTTCCATGAAAAATTAAATCATTTTGGCAACATTTCTAAGTGCCTTCTTTTTTTTTTTTTTAAGCCATAGCTTTCTTTTAAAAGTAGAACTGAGCCCCAAGCATTTTTGGATCCAAAACATACAGCAATTAATAGAAAAGATAAACTCAGTCATGAAAGCCTTAAAAACCTCATGCTAGGCATAAATCGAGTTTAATCACCCTAAGAATGCTTGTTATCCTACCATAAGAAAAAGATATCTTTGATTTATGAAAAGTACTTACATGAGGGATTTTTCCCCCTTGTTTCTTACATAATTGTTCATACTCCTCCTCCCCCACCCCCATCCCAAAAGGAACATATGGAAGAAAAGAGATCTGGGGAGATGTGAACTGAATAGCTAATGATACATGTTCTCAAATGATGCTTCTCCCTCAAGTTCTATTTAAAATGTTATTGGTTATACTTATACACTTGTAAATTGTTAAATATAATTTTAAAAACTATGAAAAAATCCTTTTTTGGATGTATATGTACTAATAACAGTAAAATTGTCAGGAAGTGAGGTGTTCGGCATCAAAGAAATTTTCTAGAATATTGAAGCTTCTTCAACTTTTAGGCAAAAAAATCTTTTTACTTTTTTGGTTGAAATTCTTTACAAATGTTGTACACACTTTCCTGACTTAAACAGTATGTATTGAATACAGTTTCTTGGTAATTCAGCATGACTTACTGTACTTGGCTATAATACCATGTTACTCTTAAGAACTATTGAGGCATATTAGACCATTTGCCTCATACATATAAAAATAAATAGGCTATGCTTTTATAGTTACTTCTTTTTGCTTTTTATGCTCCTTCTGTCTTTCCTCTTTGTCACTTCCAGCCTGACTACTTTATTTTATTGATAGTAATACAATTTACTGTTAAATTGTCTGATGAAGGCCTTAGGGTGGAACTAGCCTCTCTTATGTGCTTGAACTTTGTGATAGCTTTGCTGCTTATAGACCTTTTTCATTTTCTTCTGAGATCTTGGCTTTTTCTAGGTGGTTGGGGTTACTGAAAGTCTTATCTCTAGGTAACTGGGGAATTAGTCTACTAAAATATATCGTGGAATTAAGTGTTCTTTCCAAACATAGTATTTTAACTTTGGACAAATTATTCCTAGAATAATTTAGCATATTTCAGAAGTAGTTAAATTTCAAAATGACTATTTACATGTTCTTTCGTGTTAGAATAACTAAAATCTCTTCTCAAAAAGAAAATTACTTGTTGTACAAAATCACTTTATCCATGCATGTTTCCTTGGATTCAAATTATTAATAGATAGAATTATGTCAGAAAAAATAAACACCAAGAAAAGGGACAAATTGATCAATAAACCGTGTCTCTAAAGCCACAAAATTAATGTTTCCTTTTGGGGGGGTTTTATGCTATATTCCTCATTCAAATTTTTTATGTCTCTTTTTTCTGCTAACCAATTGAGATAAGTAGCTTTTTCAAAGCACAGGTCCCATATAAAAATTATATTTCACTGAAAAAATGAAATACTGTTTTACTTATCTTTAAAGTATTGCTTATTTACTCCATTTGGTTTATAAACATGGGTTACTTGTTAATTTTGTGATTTTTAAATAATAACTGGGGAATTTGGTTTTAATACTATTGTTTCTATTTAAGAGAATGCTTTTGGGTTCGAAGTACTGTTCTCCAAGAGTGACTTTCTGTCCATTAAGCATACATTGAGGGATCTTGATTTTGTCTATCACAGAATTTTAAGGGACCCCAGCAGCCAATCTAGTTGGACTCAACCAGTACCTGAAAGAAGTCCCCTCTATCATATGTGATGACCTCCAAGAAGGGGGAAGACATTCTACTTTTAAGCCGCTCTGATTATCAAAGTTTTTCTTGACTTTAAGCCCTGCAATCACCACTTTGCAGCTCCTGCCCATTGCCTCTATTTCTGCCTTCTGCAGCCACATGGAACAAATTGAATGCCATCATGTCCTATCTGATTAGGCTAAATGTCCCCAGTTCTGTTAACTAATCTTCATATGATATGGACTCCAGACCTTTTATCATGCTGGCTGTCTTTCCTGGACACTTTCCAGCTTATCAGCATCCTTCTTAACCTATGACATCCTAGATGAACATAATATTCCAGATGGGGATTTTCTACAAGGACTACATGAATACTTAGGGGAAATGAGTCAGGAGATTTAAAAAATCATTGAAAAGCTCTTGAGGAAAGAATTGAAAGGAGAATAAGTAGTTTACATTCCCTGAAAATTAAGTCCCCTGGACACATGGTTGGTCATTTCATTGATCAGAGTTCTTAAGTCTTTCAAAAGTTTTCTTTATACTGTTGTTGGTCTTGTATTAATTGTTTCTTTGGTTCTGCCAACTTCCCTCTGTATCTGTTCATACTGCCCAGGATTCTCTGCAGTCGTCTCTTATAGTTTAATAATATTCCGTTATATTCCGATGCCATATTTATTCAACTATCCTTCAATTGATGAGAACCCCCTTAGATTCTTTGCTTTTCTTTTTCCCCTTTTAATTTGCCTCTTGGAATATTGTATTTTTCCCACCTATAGTAGAAGCTTTCTGGTTTTGTGCTGTCCTAACTGTGGTTCCTTGATACCTGAACTGCTTCTTTCTGGGTACTTGAAGTATTTTTTCCTTTAATTTGGGAACTCGATTTTGGCTATGATATTCTGGGGACTTTTCCTTTTGGGTTCTTTTTCAGGAGGTGATTAGTGAATTCCTCCTATCTTTACCTGGCCCTCTGGTTCTAACAGATCTGGGTTGTGTTCATTTATGATTTCTTGAAATGTGTCCAGAATTTAAAAAAAAATTTAGGGAGTCCAGTGATTCTTAAATTATCTCTCCTTGACCCATTTTCCATGGTGTCACATTTTCTTCTATTTTTTCAACTATTTTTATTTTATTCTGATATTTCTTCCTTTCTCATGGAGTCATTGATTTCTCTTGAGTCTATTCTAGTTGTCAACTAGTCTGTAACTTAGGTACGGTTTACTACTTTCTCTTGTAAGCTAGTTATTCTCCTTCCAATTCTTTTGTTTCATTTTTAACCTCTTGTTGAATTACTTTTGGGTATTAAAGTAGTCCTTAGAGGAAATCTGGTTTTTCCATCCTCATTATCATCATTAAAGATAATAGCTACCACTTATAGAGGACTTTAAGGTTTGTTAAGTGCTTTAATAGGTCGACTCATTTGATCCTCATAATAACCCTATGAAATAAGTGCTATTATTGTCCCTTTTTTACAGATGAGGAAACTGAGGAACAGGGAAGTTGTGGCTTACCTAAGGTCACATAGATAGTAGGTGTCTGAGGCAGGTTTTGAACTCAAGTCCTTCTGACTTCAAGTCCCACTGTGTCACCTCGCTGCCCCCTTTGTGTCTGTGCTTTCATTGGTTACAGTTACTCCACAGTTACTCCTTCTTTTGGGGGATCTCTAGATTTCCAACAATTTTTTATACCAGTCTGTATCCTTTGATTTATTCATCTCTCTAGCTTTAGTTCCTGAATGGGGGCTAGGCCAGGACTAGGCACCGTCTTATGCTGTGCTTTTGGGTGGGGTAGTCAGCCTTGCTTGTTCTTGCCCAGGCTCCCCCTGAGTTCTTGAGCTGACCTCTGTCTCCCAGGAGTAGGTGGCACTGTGGATAGAGTGGAGGGTTGACCTGGATTCAGGAAGACCAGAGTTCAAATCTAGCTTCAGACACTTTCTAGCTGTTTGATCCTGGGCAAGTCACTTAGCCCTGTTTGCCTCAGTTTCCTCATCTGTAAAATGGGGTTAATAGTAGCACCTACCTCGCAGAGTTATTGTGAGGATCAAATGAAATAAAAACTGTAAAGTGCTTAGCCTAACAGGGACTCTGTAAATGCTTTTTTTCTTTCTTTTCCCTTTCCCCACCTGAAGCTTTGAGGTTCAGAACCCTAAATCTTCAGGACCCTCCCTGGCATCTCCGGATAGAATGCTAGAGATCTCAGAGCCCCAAATGCCTTGTTTGTCCTGGTTGAGCGCTGCCAGGCCGCTCTGGCTGCTTCTGATACTTGGGGCTCCCAAGATCCCTTGTCCTTTCTTGGAGGGCCCTTAACTCTTGCTGCTTCTGGGCACACAGGGCCTTGTAAGTTACATGTGTCTCTGGTCTTTTCTGTGCTGTTCATGCTGGGAGGCTGATTCCGTTTGACTGCACTGGTGCTGGCTTTGCTAGATACCCCTTTTCTGTTGCCTGCAGGATTCTAGCTGATTTTTTGTACAGTTCTGGGGTGGTGGAAGTTACTCTAGTTTCTTGTCAGATATTTTGATCTGGTATGAGTTTTAAGTTTTTGCTGGAGTAGGTATGTGGGACCCCTTGGAAGTCAAGCAGTTGCTTTCTACATTCAGAATCCAGCTTTCTCTTCTTCAAAAAGAGTCAAATCTTTTTTTTGCTCTTTAAGCTCTAACTATATACTGGTAGTTCAAATGAGTTTATAGACAAGGGAAATACTTTAAGGGCCTGGGGCTTGTTGAGAGAGTACTTATGGATATGATGCATTATCAGCTTCTCTCTTTGTGCCTCTAGGTGAAAGACAGAAATAAAGCCTACAAATATAACTGAAAACTACAATTCATATTTTATGATTTTTAAGCTGTAATGAAGACTTTTTGAAAAAAGACTCCAGTAGAAATTTTTTGGACTTTCAGCCTTTTTTTCCAAGTTTAGCTTAAATGTTCATTGACTGCTTTTAATGTACTCTAATTTGCTTTGCTAATCAGGGGTTTCACATCCTGATTTTGTCAAGAAAATTTTTAGAGGATAAAATACTTTTAACACTTTGGAGTGGGGACAAAAATCTCTACCATTGCATATTTGATTTATTTTCTTCTGTATTGAAAAGCAGAATTTTAAAAAAGTAATTTGCAAGTTCTTAAGAGTAAAAGTTAGTTGACAAATTTGTCAACTTAGAGACTCACCCCTTAGCCTAGATCTCTAAGTATTATGCCCTAAGCCTTACCTTTATATTTTGACCCTTACCCAAACTAACCCAAACTCATAATTTGCTCACCAAACCAGGGCATTTCCTTGGACAGGCTTGATTATACTCTTGTCCCAAGACCAGAAAGTCTCACAGCTGGTATACCAGCTCCTGCTTCTTCTTCCCTAAAATAGGTTTCATTGTAACCAAAAGTATGGAGTGTTAATCATACCATCAACTATAATATTGTACTGAATTTTGATTTTTTAAGTTCTATGAAAAGGAGGGAATATAAATCATCTAAATTAAGTCATTCAGAAATTAGCTATATTTTCTGCCTCTTTCAGCAAATCCAAATCCACTTAAGATGATATTGGCTATTTTGTTTTTTATAACTTTTTTGTCTAGAGATTTAATATACGTATCTGCTTTATCTAGGGAGATTCTTTTTCAGGCCTTTAAAAAATTCAGTGTTCACTGTAAGAAAAAAATGGAAAATGCACCTACTTCAGGTACTATTTCTTTGAAGTGCTACAAATTCTAGAAAGCCACTGTAGGAAGAAATGATCCAGCTAAGAGTCTTCATGCCCTTGAACCTTATACGCAACAGTTATCTTGAAAAACCATGATTGTTCAATGAAAGAAACCATTATAATATGGAGGTAGGATTGAGCATCAGGAAAAAAAAATTCAAGGATTCAATAAAATGGAGAGATGAGTTAAAGGCATCCAAATGAGGTAATTTCTCAGGATGAGCTTAAAATAATGACTGCTATTAAATGAATCTTATCCTTTGAGAAGGTTGTTACTGCTGTACCAGAAGGGCTGATATATTGTCTACCTGCCCATTTGACTCAACCACCCAAGTCAGTAAACATGTGTTAAGTGTCTGCTTTGGGCCAAAGCACTGTGCTAGACTTAAATTAATGTGCTTGATAATGATTTCATAATTGAAACCTTTTGCTGGGGGGGGGGGGTGCGGTTTCCTGTGGGGGGAGAAATGCTCTTATAAATGACTCATCAGCGGATTGAAACAAAATTAAGACATTCAGTTCAACATGCTTGAAGTGTCTACTATGTGTGCAGCTGTGTGGCTACAAAGATGAAAAACAATACAGTCAACACTCTCTAAAGTTTATTAAGATATGAATACAAGTTGTAATGTAAGAAAGAAGGAAAGGTCCAGAGAAAGTACTGGAAGGTGGGTGAGTGGGGAGCGGGGAAGGGAGAGGCGAAAAGAGAAGAGGCGATGTTTGAACTAGATTCTGGAACAAGAGTATTTTGGGGGTGGGGGTGGGGAAGGCCCAGGGAAGAAGGGATGGAAAAGGTACATTCCAGGCATACAAGATGAGTTGTGCCAATGAACAGACGCTTAAGGGGCAAGACAAGGGAATAGGAAATGGCTAGTAGTCCAGTTTGGAAGTTAGGGAAAATGAAGAGCAGTGGAATGAAATAAAGGTGGAAAAGTAGGTAGAAAAATTGTGGATGACATCAGTACCACACTGAGGAGATTGTGTGTGTGTGTGTGTGTGTGTGTGTGTGTGTGTGCGCACGCGCGTGCGCGAGGGTGCGTATATGTGTTTCTGAGCTGTGGAGAACCACTGGAGGTTTTGAATAAGAAAGTGACATGGTCAGTATCAAGAAACTTATTTTGGCATGTTTGTGAAAGAGGTTGGTGTAAGAAATGGGGAAATAGATGATTTCAGAGAGATCTGGAAAGGCTTATATGAACTGATGCAGTGTGAAGTAAGCAGAACCAGAAGAAAATTTTGTGCTATAACATCAATATCATGAAAATTAACAGTTTTGAAGACTTATATAAGTTGATGAAGGATAAAATGAGCTCGATCAGAACAATTTATATAATTGTTATACAACAACAGTGTAAAGACAAACAACTTTGAAAGCTATAAGAATTGTGATCAGCAAGAAGACTATCCATGATTTCAGAGGACTGATGATGAAACATACTTTCCACTTCCTGTACAGATTAAGAAATAGATATTTTGGTATTCAGCCAATGCAGGAATTTGTTTTGCTTGACTATACATATTTGATGGAAGGAATTTGTTTTTCTTTTATCTTAAATGGAGTGGGAGAGAAAAGAAACTTCTGTTCTTTTTTTAAATAAAAATAAGTGAGAGGGGGGTGCTACAGAGGTGGAATGTTGTTTGTATTTTCAGATGAAGTCACTATGTTATTAGTTTTGCTTAATTGTTTTACTTTGTAAAGTAAAACTTTGTAAGACTTCTCATAGAGTGGGAATAATCTGTAAATGTTGGTAATATAAATCAAAACATCATTAAAACTTTAAACAAATAAAAAAGTTACAGATTTTAGAGGCTGGAGAATGACTGGGAAGTTGGGTGGATGTTGCATGAAGGCAGATTTAGATGATATGAAGAAAAAAAAACTAACCATCAGTCAATAAGTATTAAGCACATATTGTGTACAAGGCACTATTCTAAGTGCTAGGGGATAGAAAGACAGAAGCAGCCCTTGTCTTCAGAGAGCTTACATTCTAGTGGGGGCAGCAGCGTGTATATAAATAGCAAGGTACATGTCAGATACAGAGTAGAAGGGAGGCAGTAACAACTGTGGGGTATGGGAAAGACCTCTTGCAGAAGGCAGGTTTGAGATGAGTCTTGTAATAAGCCAAGGAACTAAGGTGGGAAGGTGAAGAGGCAGAGTATTTGAGGCCCAGAGTATAACCATTGCAAAAGTGTAAAGATGAAATGTGTCTGAAGAACATCAGGTGGGCCAGTGTACCTGGATTTCAGATTGTGTAGAGAGGGTTATAGTATAAGAAGCCTGAAAAGGTTGTGGAGAGCTTTCAGTGCCAATCAGAAGACTTTATATTTGATCGTATAGATAATAAGGAGCTGCTGGAGTTTATTATATGATATGGATGAAGATCCAGCAAAGGAGACTGAGAAGGAGTCGTCAGACATGTAAGAGGAGAAAGAACACCATCATGAAAACCTAGAGAGCAGAGAGTATCCAAGAGAAGGTGATCTATAGTGTCAGATGCTGTAAGGGGTCAAGAACGATGCTGATTGAGAAAAGGCCATTAGATTTGGCAATTAAGAAATAATTTGTAAGTTTGGAGAGGGATTCTCAGTTCAAAGATGAGGTTGGAAGTCAGAATGAAGTTTTAGAAAAAAACGAAAAGGAAATGGAGGCTTTCTCAAGGAGTTTAGCCATGAAGGAAAGGAGAGAGATGAGATGATAAACAGGAATGGTATTTTAATGATGATGGAGACATGCAGGCAGAGAGGAAGAAGCCATTAAGGAGAGATTGAAAGTTAGAGAGTGACGATAGTGGGGGCATTCTTCTGGAGAAAAAGGGGTGGGAATCCAGGGTAAGAGAGGAGAGGAAAGGAGGAGATGGAGGGAGTGGGGGCAAAGTCTGAATGACGTGGGATGAGCAGAAAGAGAGAAGGAGCTTGGTGAATGACTTCGGTTTTTTTTGGATGAAGTGTGAAATTAGATCTTATGAAATCTTCTGCTAAGAGTGCAGGCAGAGTGATGCTGTGGGAATTTTGAGGAGAGATGAGAAGGTTTGGAGATGCTAGTGTGGAGGGTGTAATAACGAATAATACTTATACAGTCCTTTGTAAACCTCATGATACTATATAAATGCTGTTATCATTATCATCAATTAGGGATGAGTAGAAGAATTATTTTGCTGCAATGAAGGTCTGATTGAGTTTAGACAACATAAATTTGTAGTGGACTCAGCGTGGTTTTGTGATTTTTCTCCCCTGGTTCTATTCATAGCATGTGAATGGAATGGGAGCAGAGGTGGCAGATAGTGAGAGCAGTCTAGGGCCAGCAAGGGGCCAAAGGATTCAAGAGCAGCGGATAGTGTAGAGTTGACCCGTTTCACCAGTGGGTGGAATTGGGAAAGGAGGGGAGTGTAGCCTTTGCAAGAAGGAATGGCCTAGGAAAAACCTGAAGGGTAGAGGAATTAGAGATCACAGTGAGGGCAGAGAACAGATTTAGTCATCAAGGAAAATGGGAGATAGAAGATGATGATCAGATAAAGGAATTTTTATGAATATGGAAGTAGAACACTTGTGGATGATGGTTAGATCGAGGTCTGGCCATCTCTCATATCTGAGGTGAATGTCATGGGGATTGAGAAGAGAGAGGAGCTTGGGAAGGTGGGGGATCTGAGGGAATATCAGTAAGTATATTAAAGCCTCCCAGTATGAGGGCAGGAGTTGGAGTAGAGAAAGACTGTGAGTCAGGCATTGAACTTATTGAGGAAGAAAGGGGAATGTGCAAAGGAACTAAAGCTGACCAAAAATGGCATGGGCTGCCTTTGGAGGTCTTCAGGCAGAGACTGGCTAACCACTTGTTGGGTATGGGTGTTAAGCACTTAGTATTTGCAAAGTGCTGGGCATGCAAATAACAAGGACAACCCCTGCTCTCAAGGAGCTTGTATTCTAATAGGGGGAGACAACACATACAGGAGATTTTAGCTTTGAGTTTTATAGAAAAATCCCATGGGTGCAGTGGCAGAGCAGAAGGTAATACATCTTCTTTGATATAATTTTCACTAGTAAAACCATATTGGTTTCTGATGTTGACTCGTTTTACATTACCAAGGACTTTTATTTGCAAGAAATTTCTTTTTCAAGTCTTTAGTAGTTGTGACTCATGAGGAGGTGAGGGCTGTGCTACCTGCAGAGCTAGTTAGCAGGTCACATGTGCTCGGGGCTTTCTTCCCTGGAGCATGGCTGCAGAGGCCAGGCTGGAAGCAGAGCTGGTAGTCTGGTGTGTACTGTTGCTCTCCATGGACTTGTTCAGTGGCCCTCAGTTGGTGGTTGGTGTTGTTGGGGTTAGGGGCTCCTTCCTCCATAACGGTTGCTCCTTTCAGTGATGGCTGGAAAGACCTAGCTAGAAGCAAGACAAGTGATCTGGGGGCCTTCTATTCCCTGGGCACTTCAGCTCACAGACCTCATTTGTTTCTACCAGGAAATAGATTTAAGACACTTTTACAAAGAAGTGGTACTTGAAGCCATGGGAGTAGAAGATAACATCAAGGAAGAGGGAAATTAGAGAAAGAAGAAAAGAAGGCTGAGGATAGCTTTGGGGAACACCCAAACTTAGGGAACTGGCTTTGGGCGATGAATCAGCAAAGGAGACACTAAGAAAATATGGTCAGCTAGATAGGAGACAGTAGTGTTTTGGAAGCTAAGTCAAAGAGGGCATCAGGAGGTAATGGGCAACAGTAGCAAATGCTATGCAAGATCAGAGAGGAGGACAACTGAATAAAGGGCATTGGATTCTTAGGAAATCATTGGTGGCCTTGGAGAAAGCATTTTCAGTCATGTGGTAGGGAAGGAAACCAGATTGTAGTAGTTGGAAGAGTGAGGAAGCAGAGGCAGAGGAGAGGATTGACTTCTCTGTCTAGAAGTATAGAAAGGGAAGAAGAGGGAAAATATGGGAGTGGGTGGTTGAGTCAAGGAGAAGAGTTTTTGTTTGTTTTATTTTTAGAATAAAGTAGACTTAAGCATCATATTTACATACACAGGGAAAGGAGCCAATAGGATGGGAGAGATGGAAAAATCAATGCAGTAAAGGGATGGGGATTAAGGACACAAATGAAAAGGTTAGCTTTGGCCTGAAAGCAGGCTACCACATTGGTGAAAACTGGAGTCGGAAGACAAGATTGACGAAGAAATAGAGAAGTTTTTGAGGTGCAAGAGAATAGAAATTGATGGAACTCATGACAGAAGGCCTCAAATTTCTCAGTAATTCATTGAGTGATCATTCTTAACCATTTCTTATATGGCAGGTACTGTGCTAAGTGCTAGAGATACCAAAAAGAGACAAAAGATAGTCCCTGCCCTCAAGAAATTTACAATCTAATTACATTGCAAAGTAACGTAAAAAGGCCTGCTGAGAAAGAAGAGAGTAGAGGTATGGCATCAGAGGCTTGAGAGAGGTTTGGAACACCACTTGTGGGATTGAAGTCAGCTAGAGGTGAATAGAAGCATTGCCATGTAGCTGTGAGAATACAGTTGAAATTTTTTAGATAACATGAATTTATAAAGTGGACCCAGTCAACATGGTTTTAGATCTTCTTCTAGCATCATTTACAAAGTTGGACGTAGAACCTTAAAGTTTGGAAGGGACCTCAGAGCTCATCTATGCCGAGCCATTCTTAAATAGGAATCCTTTCTACATTATCTTTGATAAGTGCTCATCAGGTCTACTTGGAGACTGCAATGATGAGTCCTGCCCCCTAAGTGTGGGTGTTCCTCAAAGCTAGCCTCAGCTCTCTTTTTTGAGGCAGCTCATTTTATTTGTGGGCAGCAATAATTGTTAGAAAATATTTCCCTCCTTGGAGTTGAAATCTGTCATGGTGGTTTCTACTTATGGCCCAGTGTAAGAATGAAAGGAAAATGTGAATGATGGAAGTCATCAGAGTTTGGGGCTTTGGGTAGAAACAGTGGAAGAATAAGGGAACAGAGCATTCAAGTGCCCCATTGAAATGGCCAGCTATAGACTCAAGAGTATGAAGGGAAGGCAGTGAAGCCAAGGAGCACACAGAGAACAAGGGAAGGATGTAGGGGCCAGAGCAAAGAGAGGGTAAGGAGAAGTGAATAGATGAGGAAGGTGGAAGGACAGATTATGATTAGAAAGGGAAATTTGAGAGTTAAGGATCTCAGAAAAGGAACAGTTTTGAAAGATAGAAGAGAAGTGCATAGAGATACAATTAGTTTACTACACTTTCTTCTTCCTTAATTATTCCTTTTCTTATTATCTCTCTTGTTGGCCTGTATTTTCCCCACAGAGAATAAAGATAGATTTTCAAATTATAGATATAAATTATTCATTTTATCAAGATTCAGTATCCTGAAACCAAAATCACTTAAGCAACATGAAGGGATGTCAGTATTCTATGGCATGGTCCAAGTCTTCCATGAAGCAAACACTCATTATGCTGCCTAAAAGGGATATAAATGATAGGTTTGGGGAGCCAGGATTTGCTTATGAGTTGTTGTGGAGGGGGGAATCTCTTCTTATTCAGATGTTAATAATTTTCTTGATTTATTAGGTTTAATGTTACATTACATCAAGCATAGGGATTACATTTCATTCTCAGAAAGCTACAAGGAAGAGCAGAAGATATGTTTTTAATATACTTCTCTGTGAAATATCTATACTTTTATTACCACAAGTACTTCTGCCACTGATGCAAATCTCAACAGCTTCTCTGTGCCTTAGTAGATAGTCTTCCTGAGTTGCTGTGACTAAAAAAAAACAAAAAACAAACACCTAGTAGCCAACCTTATGGCTGAGGCTCTAAGAACTTAATTTGCTCCTTAGACAACACACATAGTACATTGATGGACCCATTATTAAACGTTTTTCAGCTTCTAGTGCACGTGTTCTGAGAGGCAAACTTTTGAGAAATTCTATGGCAAAGTGAGCAGTTAAAGTAAGATTTTGGAGGAGCATTTCCATATTTGATGTAATAATGTTGGATGCTAACTATACTACTATTTACTTAGCCTTCAGGGTTTATGTGATTGTTTTTGGTGGGGTTTTTTTATAATCAGTGATCAAAGTGTCTTAATAATCTAAAATTGAAATTCTGAATATTTTAAAAGGTTTTATTTTTATGCTTATTTAAAATTTTTACTCCATTTTTAGCAGAAGACACTATTGACCTCTCTGTTCAACTTCCAGAATATAGTTTTTAATTATGAGTAAAAGTAACACTGTCCCTACTGTATAGAAAAATTTAATAGCTGGCTGAAATAAACATTTAGTGAATTATTCACAGGACATCTTTTCTCAGCTTTGCTCACTTTTTGTGATATCTCCAGAACTGTCAGTGACACTAATGATGAGAAAAGAGACTGGAATAAGAGTAACAGTACACAAAATGAATGCTCCAGAACTGAGCGTAGGTTGTGTGGGGTATAGAAATGTTGAAACAGACTTAGAGGATAAGATAGGTGTGTACCATATTTTGCTACCAGTTAATATTTCTCTTTAGAGACTTTAATTATCATATGGAAATTAATATAAGCATTTTTGTCAGCACATGAACTAAAAGTAGAAACCTAAGTCTTCCAGAAATCTAGATTGGCCTAATATGCATGTTGAATATTGGAAGAAACATGTGTTTGAAAACTTTAACTCTAGGATTCACTTGATCAAGAAAGCCATTTTTATCATTTTAATCCAAACAAGATTTAAAAACTACTTTCCGTAATGGAGCAGTCCTAAACCTTTTTTTTTTTTCTCCCTGTGACATACCGTCAGCAGTGCACATTAAAAAGACATTATGAAATGGAAGCTGCTTTTAGGTGCTCTTGATTTTGCCAGATGAGGTGTAATCATTAGGTTAAGATAGGAAAATAACAGTGATCTGTAGCGATTAGAGATTATTTAACGCAGTAAAGTATATGATTGGCTTTTAGAAAAAATCCTGACAGAGGTGGAACAGTTACTATAATTTATTTGGCAGGAAAAAGGCAGTATCACTAAAATTTATAGTTGCTAAAAATAAAACTCAACTTAGTGAAATCACTTTAGAAAACTGCCTCTGGGTACTGAGCATGTTGGGGTATTGAATCAAAGAATGTTACAAATTGTTCTTATTGGGTAGGGTCTTAGCAACACCCTGCTACCAAAAGCCCTGGGATAGGCAAAATTCCCAGTTATCCTGGGTACTTGACACTTAAGTAGGGGCTGTAGAGTCAACCCCTGTTGCTCAGTTTACTTCATTGTTAATAGAAGATTGCTTTGGAATTGTGCCATAATGTTACTCACTATAATAAAAATTGGCTGTTTGAATGATTACTTTCAAGGATTGTATTTCTCAGAACATTACACATTAGCTTTTATTTCTAAATCAATTGACTTTAGTATAGATTCTAAGCTTTCTGCATGTGAGATGGTAGGGATTTGGAAGGGAGTAAAGATTCTCAAGAGGGTATCATTAGATAAAAGGGAAGCTGCGAGGGGCAACTTGGAAAATGCAAAGCTGGGATTATATTTCCTATATTAGTACATATGCTAATGTAATAATGTAAATAAATTAAAACATGAAATGTTTAAATATCTTTTATCTCAGTAGTACCATAGATGTTAACTTCTAATCAGAAACAAAAGGCTCTGACTTTTGCATTGTAAACTAAACAGCAGTTCTCAGTTAAACTATATCAAGCTGACATTTGTCAGTGGTACTCCCTGGAAAATTAGCATTTACCTTGCCATGCTGAATGGAGAAGCTTATCACAATATGTCATTGCGAAGATAGAAAAATATTCTACCATACCATGATTAAGGAAATATTGTAAGGAGAAGATGGGCTGATTGAAGTGACTTACTTATCACCCTGTGGCATCATTTAGGAACAGAATACCAGGTACTCTACATTGCAAATAGTAAAACAACATTATAGCACTACTTTATGTAGTTTATTGTTGACTGAATGAAATGAAGTATTCCATCTGCCTGACATTTTATATTTATATGTTCCATGAGATTATTAAAATGAATTTACTTTGGCTGAATTTGGTATCATTTTAGAGTTTCAAAATCAGTTAACGTTTATTAAGCTTCTACTATATGTCAGGAACCGAGACTTGCAAAAGCAAATCTGAAATCTTCTGTGCTTTTTACTGGGGAAGACAACATGCACACATATAAGTGTATACAACGTATATACAAAACAAATGGAAGGTAACAGAAGGACGCTAGAGAAGTGGGGTGAGATACCCTCAGGAAAGGTCTTGAGTAGAAGGTGGCATTTGAGCTGAGGTTTGAAGGTAGAGGTAAGGTGGGAGAGTATTCTAGGGTTGAGGAACAGCCAGATCAAGTTGTGGCAACTGATTCAATATGTGGAACCGGGTTCAAATGAGGAATTGAAGATAACACTTAAGTGCAAACCTGTGTAATCAGGGGGATGTCTTTGACAATAGGAAAGTAAAGGTGCAGTTTACATTTAAATTTTGGTTCTGTTATTCAGCATCTTGAAACAAAATGGCATCCATTCAGAGTTTTCCAATGAGTATGTTTTCTGTGGCCGCTATTTGGCTCAATGTATAGAGACAGTACTGGGCTAGAGTCAGGAAGACTCATCTTCCTGAGTTCAAATCTGGCTTTAGACTCTTAACTCTTGCTCTTATGTAACTCCAGGCAAGTCACCTAACTCCCTGTCTCTTGTTTCCTCAGAACTGGAGAAGGAAATGGAAAAACCACTCCAGTATCCTTGCTAAGAAAACCCCAAATGGAGTCATGATTGTTTTCTGCAGAGTTCAAATAGCCAGTAGTACAATCCTAGTCAAATAATGCCCTATAAACAAAAATGTTGGAGAGACAGAGTGGTACAGCAGATAGAGAGGTGACTTTGGAGTAAGGAAAGCCCAAGCTCAAGTCCTACTTTGGCCTACTGGCCACATGACCTTTAATAATCTGTGCCCCAGGAAGCTTTCTAAGACTTCAAACTGCAGAACTGTTGCCATTCTTCATTTGTGGGAATAATTTCATCACTGGCATTTCTCTACATCAATGAATGTACAGGTCAGCTCTCCCACAAAAGATTAATTTATGATAAATATTATAATCATATAATCTTATGAACCATTGTTACTTTTCACAAATGGTATTTATTCTTGTCCTCTAGCAACAGTGTTTCAGTGGGATTTAATTGTGACATAAAGGTATTATTACTGTTTACCAGAAATTTAATTTAAAGTTAATTATTACATCTCTAAAGGAACTTTCATAGAGAATTTTATAGACATATTATTTGTTAAACCCACTGGTAATAATGCTGCTTAACATTACTGAACGCTGTAAATACTTGGACAAAAGAAAAGGAAATTGAACGGGACTACATGTGTAGAGTTGGGATTCAAAGCCATGTAGTGAAATTCTTGTGGATCCAAGAAAATAGTGGGATAGCTAAAAATTGAGAGGGTTATCTCAAAGTCGAAAAAGTTACTATAGGACTAACAGCTATCTTAAATACTTCCTTACCAAAAGTTTTCAACTTAATAATAATAGTAATGATAACTAACATTTATATAATTCTTTAAGGTTTGCAAAGTGCTTTATATGTGTTATTTCATTTTATTTAGACTTTTAAATGATCTTTTTTCTCATGGGAAATGAGAAATAATGGGAATTAATAGGAACATAGGATTTGCTTTATAATCACCTTTGAAGGATTAAATCTGTTCCATAAATTGAAGACCATATATTATTTTTGCTAGTTTATAGATAGAGATTGCTGAATTTAGCAAAGTTCTCCATTTTATCTTGACACTGCTATTATACTAGTAGAGTACATGGGCTGTTCTACATTTATCTCACACTCTTGCCACATAACCAGTTTACTTTTCACTTATACTTTTATTTGATGAAATTATTTATTCCATTTCTTTTTATAATTCTTTGTTTGTAGTGTTTTACAGTGTGTTCATGCCCTTTAATTCTTTTCTGTAGAATATTGATTTTTTTAGCAGAAATAAATTTTAATTTTTTTCAATTACATTAATAACAGTTTTTAACATTAAAAAAACAAAACTTTGAGTTCCAAATTCTCTCTTCTTGCCCTCCCCCTTCCTTGAAAAGGTAAATAGTTTGATATAGATTATACACATGCAGTCATGCAAAACACTTCCATATTAGTCATGTTGCAAAAGAAAACAGAGACCAAAAAGAAAAATAAAGCATGTTTTAAAAAAAGTGTGCTTTGATCTGTATTCAGACTCCATCAGTTCTTTCTGTGGAAGTAGACAGCATTTTTCATCATAAGCCCTTCAGAGTTGTCTTAGATCATTGTATTGCTGCAAATAGCTAAATCATCCACAGTTGATCATCATGCAGTATTGCTGTTAGTGTGTACAGTGTTCTTCTGGTTCTTCTCACTTTACTTTGTATCAGTTCATGTAAGTCTTTCCAGGTTTTTCTGAAAACATCCAGCTTGTCATTTTGTAAAGGACAATAGTATTCCATCACATTCATATACCACTTGTTCAGCCATTCCCCAATTGATGGGCTCAATCTTCAATTTTTTGCCACCACAAAAAGAGCTACTATAAATATTTTCATACTTATGGATCATTTCCATCTTTTGGGGAGGAGGGAGAGAGAGATCTCCTTGGGATACAGAACTAGTAGTATTGCTAGATCAAAGGGTATGCACAGTGTTATAGCCCTTTGGGCACAGTTCTAAATTTCTCGTCAGAGGTTGGATCAGTTCACAACTCCACCAACAGTGTATTAATGTCCCAAATTTTGTACATCCCCTCCACCATTTGTCATTTTCCTTGTCTGTCATATTAGTCAATCTTTTAGGCATGAAGTGGTACCTCGGAATTGTTTTAATTTTCTCTAATCAATAGTGATTTTTAGAGCATTTTTTCATGAAACTGTAATTAACTTTGATTTCTTCTTCTGAAAACTGCCTGTTCATATCCTTTGACCATTTATCAATTCAGAGTGACTAGTATTCTAGCAGGGTATTGATCTTAAGAGCCGGACCTTTCTTTGAGTGAGAAATTGGGGGTCATTAAAATTTTTTTTGGAATTTCCCAAAAGCAATCCATCATGCTGTCCCCATTTTAAAAAATTCTGATTCCGAGGAGATGAGACAGAGAAATCCAGAGTAGTGCACCCCTGGTGAGAAAGGAGAAGGCGGCATGCAGCAGGCTGGGCACCCTCCTTAAATGGAGGTGCTTTTCACCCTCCAATCTCCAATCAGACAGAGGGGTCCCCAGGACAGAAGGAGCTACTTCCTTGGATAATAGCTTCACGGGCTAGTCTGAAAGCAACCTGTATTGCCTGGAGGGTCTCAGGGTTCCTGTGAGTGTTCTCCTCTTGGTCTCAGCTGGTCAGCATTGGTTGCTGGTGGTGATTAGGAAGTCCTCCTGGACTCCTCACATTCCCTCCCTTTCCAGCTCCAAGCATCTCTCACATCCAGACTATCTCCTGCATTTGGCTCCTCTCCACTCACACAAACACTGCCCAGGCTCAAGCCTCTCACCTGGGCTATTGGAACAGCTTCCTAATGGGTGTCCCTGTCTTAAATCTGTGCCCACTCCAGCCCCTCTTTCACACAGCTGCCATCAGAAAAGAAATGTTCTGTACTCACACCCAGAGGCTTTTGCAGAAGGCGGCTGTTGAAGAAATGGAAAAACAAGTCGATGTGAAAGAAGGAAAGGAAAAAAAGCTGCATGTCACCAGAAAAAAATCGTAAGGAAGCTTCTGGCCTAAGAGAGCTTGGGAAAGTCTCATGACCTCTGTGAGCCTCATTCATGAAATGGGCAGCTGGACTAAGGTCCCTTCCACCTCTGACATTCTATGTTCTAAGGTCCCTCCCAACTCCAGTATTCCCTATTACAGACTCCCTTCCATGCCTAACTTTCTGTATACCAGCAGGCTATAATGGACCCTCCACATGCTGCCATTCTCTGTTCTAAAACCCCTCCTGCTCAAATGTTCTTTGTTCTACAGGTGTCACTGGCTCTAACATTTTATGTTCTAAGAAAAAAAATTCTGATTCCAGTTCTTAACATAGATTAGACAGTAAGCATTCTTTTTTTTCCCCTCTTGTGCAGATAGGCCAAACTTTTGAGTAATTATTAATTTTACCCAGGAGGCTTTGTGATATTCTGGAGCTTGATGTGATCAATACAGTGTTACTCATGATTGGAATATCTGGAGGACCTCACCATCTATACAGAATCCCTTTTCAACTTGTACTATACATCAGATCTCTTCCATGATAATGATGAATACTTCTGGCAAGCAAATCTCCCTGTTTAATGCCTCCCCTGATGTTAATGATCTCAAGTTTGTTGGACTGTGTTATCTCTTGTTGTTCAATCTTTTGAAGAAACTTATGTTAATTTTTAATATATGTATGGACAGCATTTTATTGGTGAATAGCCTTTAAAAAGTGTTTAACCTCTTGAATCAATTTTAAATATAGTTATAAGACAATAAGCAAGGAGTGTGGGGGAATCTTATTCTATATAGCCATCAGTCAGTTGTATGATGGTAAAATTGTAATTGGCTGTAGAATATTACTTGCAGAAGCCTGCCTATTAATATTCTCATTGAGAATTCCCTCAATACATATGTCTGTTGTTTTCGTAATTTTGCATAGATAGGAAAGCAGCCGCGTAAGTTGGTAGTTATTGATGTTCTCTTGATCACTTTTTTGATAATAATAAGGTCCAAAATTTTCCCATGCCTTTGATGTTTTTCCCTCCTTCAGATGCCCTGAGAATTGATTTCTCAACTCCTGCAAAATTATTGCTTCTCCAGGCTACATCTCTTCTGTGTACATTTGACCTTGTCTAGCTATTCTTCCCATCTTTGTTCTCTTAAGTGCCATTTCTACCTCATTTATATGCACATCTGGGATTGTTTTTTGATGGTGATGGTGGACTCTTTGATGGTGAAAAGGATTTGTTATAAAAATCTTTTCATCTTTTGTCCTTCCAGTTTTATCCTGAGATGGCTTTGCTTAGTTGGGTCTCTCACCAAGCTTTCTTTATATTGGTTTTTCCCTTCATTGATTTCTTACTGTTTACAAGGTGACACTATTCATAATCTTCCACTATCCTTCCCCATAAGGTTTTACAAATATATTTTTCTTCTAATAAAATCCAGTGTTTTGGATTTAACAAAGTCCAATAAATCCATGTTGTCCTTGGTTGCTACCTTTCTCATTTGTTAAGTCTTTTCTAACCAAGGAGATTTTTAGGCCCTTTAGGTCTTTTCTAGTTATTGCATTTAAGTCAGTTAAATTTCTATATAAAAATTACTATAGTCAGTGTTGAGGTCCTTTTCTCCAGTTATTTCCCAGCTTTCAGTGTTAATAACTTGTTTAAGTAAGTTATTGGGATTATTTTAATTTTATGCAATTTTAAAAATAATTTTGATTCTTCTAGATTTATATTAATTGATATTTCTGTTTTAACAAGTCAAGGTGCTAACTGTACACAGATATCAAATTCTGGAATGATTTCCCACATGATAAATGAATTCTTTCCTGTATGTTAAAAACATAATCCATTTCATTGTTATTCATTATTTGCCATGTCCTGTGCCTTCTAAGTCTTTTTTCAAAGAAAATATTCATTGAGATCTTATTACTTTTAAATATTCCCTTTCTTTGACCTTATTTGCTTCTACTAGGTTTTCCAGTTTCTGAAACTCTAATTTGAGTTGAGTACTTGTAAGTTCCTTTTGTACTCACTATCATATCCCTTAGTAAACTGAGAAGGTTGGGAAGCAAGAACAAAAATAAACATAGGACTGGTTTGGGGGCTTAAGAAAAATATATATCAACGTTTATACATTCAGATGAAGGTTTTCAGTCAACCAACAAACATTTATTAAACATCTGCTGTGTAGTAGGCACTAACTCTGGAGATACAAAGGCAAACATGGAATACTCACTGCCCTCAAGGAGCTTATGTTCTGTGGGAGAAACAACATGCATGTGAGCATATTCAAAATAAATACAAGGTAAGTTTTAAGAGGGAGAGCACTAAGAGCTAGGGAGGTCAATAAAGGCTTCATTTTGAAGATAATCCTTGATTTTAGTTCCAGGGCACAGCCAGTGCACAGGGACATTGTCATCATGTATGAGGGACAACTAGAGGGCCAGTTTGGATGAACCATAGTGTCAGGGCTATAATATATAACTGGAAATGTAGCTTGGGATCAGATTGTGAAATGCTTTAAATGCCAAGCAGGAATTTTATCCTAGAGGCAGTAGGGAAGTATTTTTAGCTTATTGAGCAACTGAGTGATGTGTTTAGACCTGTACCTTAGGAAAGTCACTTTGGTAACTGTGTGATGGGCTGGAGAGGAGAAACCTAAGCCAGGTAGACCAGTTACTGAGCTATTGCAGTAGATAGATGAGAGATGATTAGGGATAGAACTAGGCTGGTTATCTTGTGACTATAGAGGAGTCAGATATAGGATGTTATGGAATTAAAAACTACAAGTATTGGCAACTGAGTGGATATGTGGGGTTAGAGAGAGTGAGCAAAGGATAATGCCAGGTTTGTAAACCTGGGAGACTAAAAGGATGGAGATGCCCTCCATGGAAACAAGGAGTTTCAGAAGAAGGTGGGCTTGGGGGCTGGAGAAGATACCAAAAATTCTGAAACCTTCCATTGTTCTTGTCATTCAAGATAATTACCTTCCAAGAGTGTAAATTTCTCTTAATGGTTCTTCCATTGATGAAAGCTTTTCTGGAACCTCCTCTTAGAAAATTACCTTTGAAACAAGTTTTTGAACCACACAGAAAAGAGATTTATTTCTTTCCAAAAAACACTTTAGGGTGTATTGTTTATTAATCAGTTGTTCATTTACCTTATTCATCAGACTAGGCTCTAAATGACTTTTGCCTTTTTACAAAAATCAAATCCAGGCTTGATATTCTAGAACATATACCCCAGAGGCTTTAAAGACACTAGCAAAGGAAGAGTTACCAAAGTATTTTGAGCAAAAGAAATGTCACTGAAATAAGTGTATAGCCTGCCAAGGTAGCTCCATGGAAAGGGGAAACAGTCTTTTAAAGGTATAAATTGTGTTATATTTGTTTAAGGATTTTAAAAAGCTTTATTACTTTATAATTCCTGTTCTTAAATGAAGTATATTCTTATACATAACTACATAGGATTTAGTTACATATTTTTCAGATACGTAACAACACTCTTCCTAGCATTATCTTTTATATCGAAAGCCAGTAATAAATACCATTTTTGTAGTAATTGGAGACATCTTACTAGTTATATAATCATATGGGAGATTTATGTGTTTTTAAGGTCCATAGATTAATACTTACTTGGAATGTGAAAAGTAGGAATTATGTTTTTCTTTCAAAAGAACCAGAATTTGATCCTAGATTTTATTTGTATTCAGGTATTACTCTTTGGTCTTTACCCATGAGCAGTACAATTTTATCCAGTCAGCAAAGGTGTCAGTCTATAATAGCTTTGGATATTCACCCCTTCTTTTTAACATATGATGACTGATTTTTTTCTTCTTTTAGATGAAAGACTTTCAGAGTAAAATGCAATCAATATTTCCAGTGATTCCCAAGAACCCTGAGTCATCTGTCGAGTGGGAAGAAGCACTGAAATCCAAATGAGATGAGCATGAAAGAATTCCAAAGTGATCGTTGCAGGGAAAGTAGCTTGGACATGCCAAAATAACCCTCTTTAAAGGAAAAAAATCCAATTGATTTCTACTCAGGAAAGTGAACAAATCATTGGTGGAACATGGACTCTGTGGCTGTCAGTATTTTTAGTGTAGTCTATGAAAACTCAAAGTCATCCTGCATTTACTTTATTTTGGAATCAAATGGGAAAGGTACATGTTTTTCAAGGTTTGGAGGGTTGTTTTAAAGAACATCAGTCATAAGTAAGTAAATAAATTCCCTTTGTAGAGGATATATTAGTATAGAAAGTTAGATGTATTTCTATAAACTTTAAAAACAAGTCTCTTACTTGAAAAGGCAAATTTTATGATAAATATTCGAACAGGAATCTTTATAAACCTTTGTTACTTCTCACCACCAGGTTGGAAAACCAAGCTAAAAATTAAAGGTGGTTCATTTTCAAAATTTTAAAAATAGCTTTTTAAAAAAAATTTCGACCATAAACTCCTTGAGAGCAGGCACTTTTTTTGGTCTTTCTTTGTATCCCCAGAGCTTAGTATAGTGCCTGGCATGTAGTAGGTGCTTAATGAATGCAAATTGACTGTCATGGCCCTAGCTAATAAATAATAGTGGCTCATTCTTTTAAATGAGTTCATTCCAGGAATCTCCCATGTTGTTGTGTGATTATCTGGCTATACCCAGCATGTTGAGAGGAACCGCGCTGCCCAAACCTCTTTAGATCATTTGTGTGAAATGATTTTTCATTTGCCTTGTGACCTTTGTTCACTCATTCAGTGCCCAACTTAAAGGCCATTCTTTATATTTCTATATGTCCTTATGCTTTAAGGGAAATAAAAAACCAGCAACAGATTAATATAATTTGAGAGTAATTTGTTGTCTCTGTCATGCTGTCATTAGTATGAAGTGTACATTTGTGAGATAATTTGATAATGCATTCCCAAACACTATAGGCTCTAAATGACACTATAATTTTACCTCAGTCATCAAAGTGAAAATAGCATAATATTGAACCCACCCACCTAACAAATATGTTTAACCAAAAACTCACATGGTATTGAATCTAGCATTCAATATTTAGTCTAATAATTCTAATGAATTTTCTGTGAGTAAATTTGTAAGGAATTTGTCATTAAGAAAACACTCTCTGTTCCTCTGTGGTCTCTTACAGAAACTGATGGAGAACAGTGCCTAATTGCAATCACTGTATTTATCAGAGACTTGCAAGTTTTAAAAAGAACAAGAAAAATATTTTTAATATGTAAATTTTCCAGAGAAACAACATCTGGTTGAAAAAGCAATTTTGAAGTTTCTTTATGATTGCTTAAGCTCTAATTAGTCAGCTATCAGGTCTAATAAAGTACATTTGAAATTTATTTGTTATTATGAAACCTTTTAGTTCTAATAAAAAATAAAAAATTAAATGTCAAGTGCATAATTTAGCATTTTTCTCTAAACCATGATGCCACACTCAGATTGCTGAATTGTGATTAAACAGGTGTAATCAATGTCTGGGTTTCTTATGTAGCTAGCTTAATACAAAAATCTAAGACTAAAAAGAAATTATAGTGGAATTTATAAGACTGCATATGTATAGTCTCAAGGTTCATCTCACTCATCTTTCATTTTAAACTAAATAACATAGGTGGGAAAAGGTTTATAGCCTTGGTTGAAGAAGACAAATATAAAGGTCAGAAAATAATTCAGTGATTTTTTTCTGACGTGTATATCAGGGTTACATGCCCTGATGTGTGGGTTAGTGTGCATCTAGGTCTGTATGGGAAAATGGAGTATGTACTACACAAAGAACCTGTAGCCACCGGAGCTGGAATTGAAGATTCTTGTTTTTCTTTGCATGCAGAATTCCTCCACGGAATGGCGTTGGGGGAGGGGAAAGAAGTCAAATTTTCCAAGAGAATAGAGCTGGAATTAATTAATAATTGACTAATTATTTAGTGCCCATGGTTTGAAACAGACTTTTAGAGTGTAAGCCCTTGAGTGCAGGGAATATCCTTTATTCTTTGTAAACCCCATTGTAGCACCTCTTTTAATACTATGAAGTTGTGTAATATGTATTACCTATTAATGTTGATGACAACCAACCCAGAAAACCTTGGAATGCTTTTTGTGTGAATTGGCTAAATAAATAGCAGAGTAGAAGCAGCATATATTGTGAATGCTTCTGCATAATGAACGTAATGCTTTTATTGAAGACGTTAAAAATGAGTATGAGGTAGATTGAAGATGATGTCCACATACAAAGTAAGTGTGATATGGAGCTTGTTAGCCCAATATACTTGGGGGTAAAATGAGAAATAAAAGGTGCCTCAAATAATTTGCCTTCAATGTTAAACCAATCTATGCCATTTTAAAAAAGAAATTGGTAATGTGATTTCATTGGTGTAAGGCAGTGGTGTCAAACTCAAATACTGGGGTTACTGAACCATACATAAAGATCCCTGGGGGCCACATGTTGACCTAGAAAACCACATCTTAACATTATCTGTGTTTCAATACAATTTTTTTTATGTATTTCCCAATAACATTTTAACCTGCTTTGGGTACGCATGGTTGTATTGTGAGCCATATGTGGCCTTCAGGTCAAGTGTTTGACACTACTGGTGTAGGGCACTCTCCAGAAGGGTATTTCCTTTGCCAATGAAGATCGCTAGATCTTCTGCACTGCATGCAATAGCTCTAGAGAGTTGCCTGGAGGCACTGAGAGGTTTATACCAAAGATTTCCAAATCTACCCTTCCTGCCCCAATCTTGAATCCCCAACTGCCTTTCAGACATCTCAAGCTGGATATCCAGTAGACATGTCCAAAGTGGAACTCACAGTCTTTCCCCTTAATGTTCTACCCCTACACACAACACACCTTATTATTGCAAAGGGCAGCATCATACTCCTAGTCCACCAGGCTCACAATCTAGGACTCCTCACTATTCCTCACCCCCCCAATATCTTGCCAAGGCCTGTCAGTTTTACCTTTGCAACATCTCTGCATTTCACTTCCTCTCCTCTGCCACAGGCCCTCCTCACCTCACATTTAGATTATTGCAATAGCCTGATGGTGGGTCTGCCCACCTCAAGTCTCTCCCTATTGCAATCCATCCTCTATCAGCCACTAAAGTGATTTCCCTGAAGCACAGGTCA
Source organism: Trichosurus vulpecula (assembly GCF_011100635.1). Lineage (NCBI taxonomy): Eukaryota > Metazoa > Chordata > Mammalia > Diprotodontia > Phalangeridae > Trichosurus > Trichosurus vulpecula. The sequence continues at coordinate 97,933,757 of NC_050579.1, forward strand.
GACCATTTTACCCTTGCTCCTATTCAATAAACTCTAGTGGCTCCCTATTGCCACCAGGATCAAATACAAAAGCCTCTGTTGGGCATTCAAAGCCCTTCGTAGCCTAGCCCTGTTCTACCTTTCCAGTCTTCTTACACCCTATTCCATGATACATACTATTTGAAGCCAGTGACATTGTCCTCATGGCTATTCCATGAACGAGACAGCTCGGGGCATTCTCTCTGGATGTCCCCCATGCCTGGAATACTCTCCCTCCTTACCTCTAATTGCTCACCTCCCTGGCTCCCAGATAAAATCCCACCTCCTAAAGGAAGCTTTCCCCACCCCACCCCATTAATTTCAGTGCTTTTCTGTCATTAATTATTTCCTATTTATGCTTGTTTTGTCTATATCTGTTTGCATGTTGTTTCCTCCATTAGATTGTAAGCTCCTTGAGAGTCAGGATTGTCTTTTGCCTCTTTTTGCACAGTGCCTAACAAATACTAGGTGCTTAATAAATGTTCATTGAATTGAATAAACATTTTGAATATTGAACATTTATTAAACAAATAAGAAAAAGACAGTCTGTGCTTGCAAGGAGTTTATAATCTAATGGGGGGAGTTTATAATCTAAAAGGCAACACAGAAAAGGAAGATGGAAAGGGAAATGGGAGAAGAGACACTAGGGGTTGCCCAGCCTCTCATTCTAGGGAGTTGAAACCCAGAAGAGCTGCAGATAGACAGTGGAGTGAGCTGGTTTAACGATTTCCCTAGATCGACATTGCCAGTATATGTTAGAGGTGAGATTTGGAATCAGGTCTCCCTGCTTTGTAGGCCAGCTTTCTATCCACTATCACAAGCTTCCTCTGAATCTATGCCCATGCAAGAGTTTTATAGTTTTTTTGAACTAAATACAACATTTTTGTACTATGTGATTTTACTACATACTCTTAGAGAGGGAGAGATGAGAATACATGGCAGAATAATCTTTTTTTCTATTAAAAGGTTATTCCTGGCTTCTTAGGAACTTGGGAAATTTTTTTCAAAATGTCTTTTTTTTTTCCAACTATCAACCATATGACCTAATTGATAATACCAAATAAAACCTTCAAGAACAGGAAACAGAAATAGGAAAGATGCTAAAAAATAAAGTTTAAGATTATGAATGTTCTAAGAATGATCTTGAATCAGAGGCCTAATGAGATGAGACTGAGGTTGGGAAGGTATGTATGCACAACCACAATTATTTCCCTATGTTGACTGTGTGGTTTGTTTTTTTTAAGAGGCTAAAAAAATAAAGATGAGAACCTTACAATCTAATAAAAATGTTTTTCTACAATCAGAATTTAGATGTCAGAAGATTTTGTCATTTGTCTGTTACTTTTATATCAAAAGCATATTGTTAAATTAGTTAATGGAAGGGAAAAATGTTTAACAGATAATCTCATTCTTTTATGTGGATTACCATCTGTGTATTGAGCTCTGAATGTTCCTGGATATGGAAGAGGGGAAATGTTATGGAATTTCAAGTTTGCCTTCTTTGCTGCCTTTATCTTGGGTAGTATATGACAAACATAATCACATTTATCTCCTGGAGCATAAAGAGTTTTAACCACCCTATTAACCAGGATGACATTTTTCACAGACTTAAAAAGGAACAGAGCAGACATTATCTCTCCATAAGCAATCCATTTCATGGAGGCTGAGCACTAGAAATTTTTAAAAAGGATGGATAACACGAGTTATTTCCCTTGCACATCTAAACCAACATTAAGGAGACTTTTTACTAAGGACATTGTTTATGTTGGTTAGGGGTTAAACTCTAAATTTAGGATTTCATTGCCCACAAGGGCTGGTACACAAAGCAACAGAGAGAATATGAGGAAATATTTACAAGAACTCTGCATTCATTCAAGGAAAATACTTTCTCTTGTTATTTATTGCTGCCAAGTAAAAAATTGGTTATTTTCAGGGTAAAGAGAGAAAGATCTTTAAACAACTTGGGAATGGAAAACAGACCTTGGAAACAACTTTATGCTACACATAATAACAATAGCACTATTCATGTAGCACTTTTAAGGTTTGCAAAGTGCTTTACAATATTACCTCAATTGATCCTTACTACCCTGCAAGATAAGTTTCCAGATGAGGAAGTGGGCTGAGAGAGGTGACTTGTTTCTGAACCAGGATTTGAACTTGGAACTTCCTGACTCAAAAATTTTAACATTCTATTCACTGTGCCACAAAACTGTCCCATATGTGGGCATGTATGTGTATATACTATAGAGACATGTTAATATGCCTCTGATATAGTATATATAACATATATAAGTCTGTGTATATATATATATATATATATATACACATATATATACATATATGCAAACTATAAGTAGTAGTCCATCACTAAACAAAATGGGTTTTAATAAGGATACAGAGTGTAGGACTGTATCAACAATCCAGCTAGCAGCCTCTGTGGGGGTGTGAGATCCACCGACAACCAGCACCCAGAAAGCTGCCAACACAGGTCATTTTGGTCTGCTTTACTTAAGGAAAGCAACGTTAAGGGGTTAACAATCTTACTTTAATCCAGCATACAAATAACATCCACCTAATTCAGGGGAAAAAGTCAGCACCCTGAATTACAGACCAAATATAATTCGTAGTTATCAACATCTGAGTGTTCAGCCGGGGAACTCATTACAACGGCTGGCCCAGAGTCAGGCACCACTCTCGCTGTGGCTAAGAGCTCCAAGAGAGAACACCAACCTCTGCGCTTATATATCCTGTTCCGGGCCCCCCCCCCCCCCCAGGGCCCTGACCTCACCCAGGCTGGGTGTGGAGAAGTTCCCCACCCCCAGTACCACATCAGATACAAATCAATGACTCCCAATTGTCTCAGTGCTGAGAAATACAAAAACATCCCACTTTATCTGCCCCATTCAAACAAAGGCCAGAATCATTAAAGGTCAACAGCAAAAAGTCCCACCTTAATTACTATTACAAGGACCTGTTGCTAAATAGCAGCAGAGCTAATGGTGTGATTATAAGAAATATCCACCTTGCCACATGTCAGTATATTTGAAATTGAACTGAAAACATTTATTAGCCTCAAGTAAATTGTGAGCCTCATCCCAAGTAATACAATCATTTCTATTACTTTGATAAAATGGTGACTCAGGTACTAGGTTGAGTTTGTAAAGCCCCTCAATCACAACCTAATTTCTGAAGAAAAATAAACCTAGAACCATATGGTCAAAGGAAATTAAAATCTATTGAGTTTAACTTCCTTTTGGAGAACAATTTAATTTCTTCTATCTCATTGGGCAAACTAGGTGGTATGGTGGATAGAGTGCTGAGCCTGGAATCAGGAAGATTCACCTTCCTGAGTTCAAATCTGACCCCAGACACTAGCTGTGTCACCCATGGCAAGTCACTTAACCCTGTTTGCCTCAGTTTCTCATCTGTCAAAGCGAGCTGGAGAAGGAAGTGGCAAACCGCTCCAGTATCTTGGCCAAGAAAATCCCAAATGGGATCATGAACAGTTGAACACAACTGAAATGACTGATAACAAAAAGGTTGTTGACTTAACATTCTCTGATGCTTCATCGTGGCATAGAGGTATCTGCAAGGTATCGAAGGTTTTGTCAGTGGAGAGGCAAGGTTTGGCAAATTCTACCAAGATGGAAAGATTTCAGGTAGGACTCCAGTGACAAAGTCCAGACTAGTAGTAGTAGCAGAGGGCCTCATTATTAAAAAGTTGAACATCAGTGTGTCAACCAGCTATATGGAGGATAAATAGGAAGTAACATGAGGAGGGCACTGAAATTAAGAGGAGTTGGGGAAGATGGGATTTTATTTGGAATTTAAGGAAGCCAGGGAGGTCAGCTGTCAGAGCAGAGCAAGGAGAATTCCAGGCATGGGAGGCAGCCAGAAAAAACTGCCCCAAGCTGAGATGGAATACTTGTTCATGGAATAGCTAGGAGGCCAGTGTCACTGAATCAGTTCATGTCTTGGAATAAAGTGTAAAGACTGGAAAGGTAGGAGGGGGCTAGCTATGAGGGGCTTTGACTGCCAAACAGAGCATTTGGTATTTGATCCTAGAGGTAATAAGGAGCCACTAGAGTATATCAAATGGGGGCAGGGGTAACATGGTCTGACTTGTGCTTCAGGAAAATCATTTTAGTGGTTGATGGAGGATGGATTGGAGGGGGGAGAGACTAGAGGCAGGCAGATCCACTCAGACTGTTGGCAATGATCCAGATGTGAGGTGAGGCGGGACTGCACTACAATGGTGGCAGTGTCAGAGAAGAGAAGGGGGCATAATGGAGAGATGTTGCAAAGGTAAAATTGATGGGCCTTAGCAAGAGATTGGTGGGGGGAGAGGTAGTGAGGAGCCCAGGATGTCTCCAAGGTTGTGAGTTTTTCCTTCAATTAGAATTTTTTAAAAAGACATTCTGAGAAGAGGTCTGTAGGTTTCATCAGACTAACAAATTAGTTCATAACACAAAAAAGATTAAGAACATCTAATCTAGGTCACATCTCATTTTAGGAGACTTGTACAAATTCACAGTCGAAGGTGGGGCTCGAAACCAGTAGCCGTACTTCCTCTTTCTATCTCTTGCTGCTGGACTTTGTTAGTAATATATAGAAATTCTTATGATTTATGTGAGTTTATTTTATATCTTGCAACTTTTTAAAAAAAATTATTTATTTTTAGTTTATAACATTCAGTTCCACAAGCCTTTGAGTTTAAAAATTTTTCCCACTCCTCCCCTCTTCCCTCCCCAAGACAGCGTGCAATCTGATATAGACTCTACATATACATTCATTTTGTTGTTGTTGTTTTTTGGAGGGGGGAAGACAGGGCAATTGGGGTTAAGTTACTTACCCAAGGTTACACAGCTAGTAAGTGTGTCAAGTGTCTGAAGCTGGATTTGAACTCAGGTCCTCCTGACTCCAGGGCCAGTGCTCTACTCACTGTGCCACCTAGCTGCCCCTACGTATACATTCATATTAAACATATTTTCACTAATGGGATGAACCACTAGAAAGAAGAAACAAAACAAAACAAAAAAGAGAACAAAATAGTATGCTTTGATCTGCATTCAGACTCCATAATTCTTTCTCTGGATGTGGATAGCATTTTCTATCATGAGCTTTTTGGAGTTGTCTTTGAACCTTGCATTGCTGAGAAGAGCCAAGCCTAAGAAAGTTATCATACAATGTGGCTGTAACTGTGTACAGTGTCTCCTGGTTCTGCTCCCCTCACTCAGCATCAATTCATATAAGTCTTTCCAGGTTTTTCTGAAGTCCACCTGCTCATCATTTCTTATAGCACAATAGTATGCCATTACATTCATATACCAAAACTTGTTCAGCCATTCCACAATTGATCGATATTCCCTCAATTTCCAATTCTTTGCCACCACAAAAAGAGCTGATTTAAATATTATTGTACATGTGAGTCCTTTTCCCATTTGTATGATTTCTTTGGGATACAGCCCTAGAAGTGGTATTGCTGGGTCAAAGGGTATACACATTTTTATAGCCCTTTGGGCATAGTCCAAAGTGCTCTCCAAAATGCTTAGATCAGTTCACAACTCTGCCAACAATGCATTAATGTTCTAATTTTCCCACATCTCCAGCATTTATAGTTTTCCTGTTTTGTCATGTTAGCCAATCTAACAGGTGTAATGTGTTACCTAAGAGCTGTTTTGACTTGTGTTTCTCTAATCAATAGTGATTTAGAGCATTTTTTCATATGACTATAGATATCTTTAATTTCTTCCTCTGAAAACTGCCTGTTCATATCCTTTGACTATCAATTGGGGAATGACTTGTATTCTTATAAATTTGACATAGTTCTCTATATGTATTAGAAACAAGGCCTTTATCAGAGATACTGGTTGTAAAAATTCTTTCCCAGTTTTCTGCTTCCCTCCTAAGCATTGGCTTTGTTTGTACAAAACTTTCAATTTAATGTAATCAAAATTATCCATTTTGCATTTCATAATGTTCTCTATCTCTTGTTTGTCATAAATTCTTCCATTCTCCATAAATCTGTCAGGTAAACTATTCCTTGCTCTCCCAGTTCAGCTTTTATATCTAAATCATGTACCCATTTTGACTTTATTTTGGAATATGGTGTAAGATATTGTTCTGTGCCCAGTTTCTGCCATATTATTTTCCAGTTTTCCAACAGTTTTTGTCAAATAGTGAGTTCTTATCCCAGAAGCTCGAGTCTTTTGGTTTGTCAAACAGTAGATTACTATAGTCATTGACTACTGCGTCTTGTGTACCTAATCTATTCCACTGACCCACCCCTCTATTTCTTAGCCAGGTAGTTTTGATGATTGCTGCTTTATAATACTATTTAAGATCTGATATGGCAAGGTCACCTTCCCTAGCATTTCTTTTCGTTAATCCCCTTGACATTCTTGACCTTTTATTCTTCCAGATGAATTTTGTTGTTAATTTTTCTAGCTATATAAAATAATTTTTGGTAGTTTGGTGTGGTACTGAATAAGTAAATTAATTTAAGTAGAATTGTCATTTGTATTATATTAGCTCTGCCTACTCATGAGCAACTGATGTTTTTCCAATTATTTAGATCTGACATATATCCTGCAAGTTTACCAGTTATTTCAACTAGTTTTTTAGTTGATTCTTTAGGATTCTCTGAGTATACCATCATATCATCTGTAAAGAGTAATAGTTTTGTTTTCCTCATTCCCTATTCTAATTCCTTCCATCCATTTCTTTTTCTTTTCTTATTGCTACAGCTAACATTTCTAGTAAATATTGAATAATAGTGGTGATAATGGGTAGGCTTGCTTTATCCCTATCTTATTGGGAAGGTTTTTTAGCTTATCTCCATTACAGATAATGCTTGCTGATGGTTTTAGATAGATACTGCTTATCATTTAAGGAAAGCTTCATTTATTCCTATGCTCTCTAATGTTTTTAATAGGAATAGGTGTTGTATTTTGTCAAAAGCTTTTTTGCATCTATTGAGATAATCATATGGTTTCTGTTGGTTTTGTTACTTATATGGTCAGTTATACTGATAGTTTTCCTAATATTGAAATAACCCCACATTGCTGGTATAAATCCCACCTGGTCATAGTGTATGGTCCTTATGATATAGTGCTGTAATCTCCTTGGTAGTATTTTACTTTAAATTTTTGCATCAATATTCATTGGGGTAATTGCTCTATAGTTTTCTTTCTCTGTTTTGGCTCTTTCTGGTTTAGGTATCAGTATCATATTTATGGTGGAAAAGGAATTTGGTGGGACACTTTCTTCACTTATTTTCCCAAATAGTTTATATGGTATTGGAATTAATTGTTCTTTAAATGTTTGGTAGAATTCACTTGTGAATCCATTTTGCCCTGGAGATTTTTTTCTTAGGGAGTTCATTGAAGGCTTTTTTTTTTGAGAGGGGAAGACAGGGCATTCGGGGTTAAGTGACTTACCCAAGGTCACACAGCTAGTAAGTGTGGCAAGTGTCCGAGGCTGGATTTGGACTCAGGTCCTCCTGACTCCAAGACCAGTGCTCTACTCACTGAGCCCCCTAGCTGCACCTCAATTTATTTTCCTAATATGAGGTTACTTAAATATTCTATTTCCTCTTCTGTTCTTCTGGGCAATTTATAGTTTTGTAAATATTCATCCATTTCACTTAGATTGTCATATTTAATGGCATATAATTTGACAACACAGCTCCTAATTATTGTTTTAATTTCCTCTTCATTACTGGCAAATTCACTGTTTTCATTTTTGATACTGTTAATTTGGTTTTCTTTTCTTTAATCAAATTAACCAATAAGGTTTATCCATTGTATTGTTTTTTTTTTCCCATAAAACTAGCTCCTAGTTTTATTTATTAGTTCAATGGTTTTCTTACTTTCAATTCAGTTATCCTTTCCTTTGATTGTCAAGATGTCCAATTTGGTGTTTGATTGGGGATTTAAAATTTGTTCTTTTTCTAGTTTTTTTAGTTGCATGACCAATTTATTGATCCGCTAATTTCACCCCAAGTACTACTTTAGTTACATCCCATAAATTTCGGTGTGTTGTCTCATTTTTTGTCATTCTCTTTAATGACATTTTTTGTATTGTTTATTATGATTTGTTCTTTGACCCACTCATTCTTTAAAATTAGATTATTTAGTTCCTAATTAATTTTTAATCTATATTTCCACGGCCCTTTATCAATTGTAATTTTTATTGCACATGAGCTGAAAAGGATATATTTAATGTTTCTGCCTTGGAAGGTTGTTATATCTTAATACATGGTCAGTTTCTGTGGGTGCCATGTACCACTGAGAAAAGGCACATTCCTTTCTATTCCCATTCAGTTTTCTACAGAGGTCTATCATATAAAACTTGGCTAAAATTCTATTTACCTCCTTAACTTCTTTCTTGTTATTTTTATGGTTAGATTTATATAGTTCTGAGAGGGGAAAGTTGAGGTCCGCCACTAATATAGTTTTACCATTTCCTCCTGTAACTCATTTAACTTCTTTAAAAATTTAGATTCTATACCATTTGGTGCATATATATTTGGTTTTGATATGACTTCGTTATCTATGATACCTTTTAGCAAGATATAGTTTCCTTCTTTATCTCTTTTAATTAGATCTATTTTTGCTTTTGCTTTGTCTGACATCATGATTGCTATCCCTGCTTTTTTTTTTAACTTCAGTTGAAGCATGATAGATTCTGCTCTAGCCCCTTACCTTTACTCTGTATGTGTCTCTGTGTTTTCTTGTAAACCACATATTGTGGGACTCTGGTTTTTAATCCATTATGCTATCTATTTCTGTTATATGGGTGAGTTCATCTCATTCATTTATAATTACCAACTGTGTATTTTGCTCCATCCTATTTTATCCTTGTTTATATTTCTCTCTCTCTTCTTTCACCCTGTACCCCCTCATCAGTGTTTTGTTCTTGACCACCATCTCCCTTAATCTAGCCCCTCCCCTTTCTTTGTCCCTTTCCTCTCCTACTTCCCTATGGGGTAAGATAGATTTCTATACCCAACTGAGTGTGTATGTTATCCCTCTTTGAGCTGAATCTAATGAAAGTAAAGTTCAAACCATGCTTACCCTACCCTCCCTTCTTTCCTTCTACTATAATAGGTCTTTTGTGCCTCTTCATATGAGATAATTTACCCCATTCTACCTCTCCCTTCCCTCTTCTTCCAATGCAATCTACTTTCTCACCCCTTAATTTTTTTATATCATCTCATCAAAGTCAATTTATACCCACACCCTCTGTCTATTTATACTCCTTCTAACTGCCCTAATAGTGATACAGTTTTTAAGAGTTACACAAGTATCACCTTCCTGTGTAGGGATTCAAACAGTTTAACCTTATTGAATAACTTATGTTTTCTCTTTTCTGTTTACCTTTTTGTGCTTCTCTTGAGTTTTGTATTTGAAAATCAAATTTTCTGTTTAGCTCTGGTCTTTTCTTCAGGAATGTTTGAAAGTCCTCTATTTCATTGAATATCCACTTTTCTCCCTGAAGGATTATGCTTAGTTTTGCTGCATATTTGATTCTTGATTGTAATCCAAGTTTCTTTGCCTTTTGGAATATAGTATTCTAAGCCTCCAGTCCTTTAATATAGAAACTGTCAAATCCTGTGTAATCCTGCCTGTGACTCCTTGATATTTGAATTGTTTCTTTCTGGCTGCTTGCAGTATTTTCCCCTTAACCTGAGAGTTCTAGCTTTCAGGTAGTCCAGTAATTCTTAAATTATCTGTCCTGGATCTATTTTCCAGGTTAGCTATTTTACCAATGAGATATTTCACAGTTCCTTCTATTTTTACATTCTTTTGATTTTGTTTGATTGATTCTCGATATCTCATAGAGTCATTGGCTTCCACTTGCCCACTTCTAATTTTTAAGGAATTATTTTCATCGGTTGGTTTTTGTACCTCCTTTTCCATTTGGCTAATTCTGCTTTTTAAGGAGTTGTTTTCTTCAGTGAATTTTTATTCATGTTTTTCCACTTTTTTGTACTTCCTTTACCATGCTGTTGATTCTTTTTTCATTATTCTCTAGCATAACTCTCTTGAAAGAAAGATTTTTCTTCTACTTCTCTTATTTGATTTTTGAAATCTTTTTTGAGTTGCTCTAGGAGTTCTTTTTAGGCCCAAGACAAATTCATATTTTTTTTTGAAGCTTTGCATGTAGCTGTTTTGACACTGTTGTCCTCTTCTGAGTTTGTGTTTTGATCTCTCTTGCCATAGTAGTTTTCTATGGTCAGAGTTTTGGGTTTGTTTGGTTTGGTTTGGTTTGATTTTTGCTCATTTTGTAGCCTATTTTATGACTTTTAAAGTTGAGCTCTGCTCCTGGGGTTCAGGGAGCACTCTCACAAACTTCTTACGTTAAGGGTCAGGGGCCTGCCCTTTGGCCTTCTGCACCAGGCTCTCTTCAGGCCTACTGGCTCACCTCCTGCCCCAGGGCATTAAGGCCTGGCAGCTCACCTGCTGCATTGGGCCTCCAGGCCTGGCCATTCATCTGCTGCACCAGGCCTACTGGGCCTAGCCACTCACCTGCCGTGCCAGGTGCGGGAGGCCTCACAGCTGGCCTGCTGTGCTGGAACCATTGGGCCTCAGTAGCTTACCTAAGCTGGGGCTAGGGACCTCCTGCTGGCTTACCCAGATACCACCTGGTGTCTTTGGGCTATGGTCTTCCTTTACCTTACTGAGACAGACCTTTCCTGCAGTCCTTCTAAGTTGTCTCGGGCTGGAAAATTATTTCACCCTGGCCTTTTGCAGGTTCTGCCTCTCCAGAATTTGTCTTGAGGCATTAGTTAAAGTTATTTGGAGGGGAATTTGGGGGCGCTCAGGCAAATTCCTGCCTTTTCTCTGCCATTTTGCTTACCTCCCCTCTAAAACATAAGTTTTGAGGAAAGAAAGTCTTAAGAAAAATAATTGTTTCTAAAGAATACAACTTGTCAGTTGCATTTATCTTATCTCAAGCACTGGAATGCATTGGAGCACTGGAATAAGCTTCTTTGGGCTCCTTCAGTTTTAACAATTCAGCACATTTTTTCCCTGAACATCAGATAAGTAAAACTGGGAAGGGAAAGACTAAAAATATATATTAAAACAATGGTAAGCTCTATTCTTTATTGACTTGAGTGCTAAGTTGTCAGGTAAACTGCAAAATCGGACACATTTGTGGCACTTTATAGCCTGAGCCTCTGAAAATAGAGTGCTCTAGATAGTCCCGACTCAAGAGTATTGTCCCAATTTCACAGAGTAGCAGAACTAGTATCTAAAATACCCACAAATGAATATGAAAGTAGAGTGTTCCCAGGGCCCATCTGCCATTGCCCTGCTCCTGCCTCTAGATACTAACTCTCCATTAGTAGAGTGCTGGTGTTCAAAAGGTACAGTGATTCAGTCAATATGATTTGAGTATGAAAGTGCTTTGGGGAAAGAAATCTTCTTGCTGTTTTTTTAGTCATTGGAGACTCTCCAAATCCCTGCTACTGGTTTCTTTTTATTTTTGCTATTCTTCATGCACAACTTAGATGATTCATGTTCATATAAAACTTCCATTAAACTTTGGCCTTGATTTTAGTTCAAGGGTCCCTCACGGGTATAATCCAGCCCTAAGTGGTGAGAACTTTGCTTAGATAAACCCATATTTCCCTTCCTGTTGCCTATCTTGCCAAAATGGGTACCAGATTTTTGAGCCTTGAATATCTTCAGCTGTTTGTCAGCAGAATCCTCCAACTTTATGCTGTAGTGACTTTATTCTCAATCCCCCATCTGTTTTCTAAGCTGAGCAAGATGCAGACATTCATACATCACCATATGGAAATCTTACAGGGGCTTACCAGTTACTAGGTAACTGGGCACTGGAACCAGTCACCATTCACTGTCCTATTGTTTCTCACTCTTAGAGGGAATGGGGTCACAAAATTAAAAAAAAAAACCCAACATATTACATTGTAGTAAATTTCACACAAAGCTAAAATAAAAGCTGTCATCAAATGATAAGAATGATTGAAAAAGCCTTTGGCTCTTAATCTACTCAACAATGATTTTATTTCCATAAATTTTTATTGTAGAAGATTGTTACAAGGTATCAGAATGCATTATCAACCCACCAACTTCTTGCTTAAGAGAATGGTTTGCTTTTTCTTATGTATAGATATTAACTGATGAGGGATACTCAGCTACTGCAATAAATTTTGTTAATTCTCATACAAGATCTTTTGAAGATGCTTAGAAGACAACCACTTGTCAAAAGGAAGAGTAGCATGATAATGTGGTTAAGTGACTTTTAGTAAAGCTCACCCAAAAGTTGGAGTAAAGAATAGTACCCCAAGCATGTTTGTTCTCTATTAAATCTCACTTCTCCCTGTTTTTCCATGCCATGCCAAATAGCTCTCCTACTCTGGGTTTCCATAGACACAATAACTAGAATTTGGCATCTATTAAATGCCTGCTGATACACTGGGTAGATATGGGATGGGAAGTTTGGGTGAGCAGAGGGGGAGAAGAATCTAATTGATATATAGGAGAATGATATCATTAATTCCTCATTGGTTTCAATAATTGAATCTGGTTGTCAGAGCAAAAGACTTGTTAAACAGCTTCTCAAGAGTTAGGTAGTATGATGATCCAGAGCCCAGAGAAGGAACACCACAGCTTTGATCCTCTTTGAGTTTAACCCTTCTACTCCATGAAAGAGACTATTGTATATTCCATGTGTCCGAGGCCATGCAAATCAGTTTGAGTGCTCAGATTAGAATAGGCGGTCCTAACCACAAGTCTCCATTAATTCCACATTTGTTCAGTGCTTGCTTTGTGCCAGGTACTTTGCTAAGAGTTGAAAAATACAAATACAAAAATCGAGCACTTCCTGCTCTCAAGGAGATGACACCAAGGTTTTCAGCCTGGGTGACTGGAAGGATGCTGATATCCTCAACAAAAATAGGGAAGTTAGGAAGAAGGGAGGACTTGGGAGAGAAGGGCGTGTTCTTTTAAAATGCCTGTAGAAAATCAAATTGGTAATGTTGGACTAGAGTTAAGAGAAACTAAAGCAGGCACATAGATCTTTAAGTTATCTGCACAGAGCTCAGGATTGCATAAGACATTGTTGAGAGAGTGTAGAGGGAAAAAAAAGAGATCAGACGGTCCAAGACAGAGTCCTGAGCTACCCTGACCCATAAGAGATGGCACATAGATAATCATCCACCAAGAGACCGAGAAGGAATGACCAGATCACTAGAAGAAGAATCAGGAGAGAGCAGGATCACAGAAAGCCAGGGAGGGAAAAGCGTTTGGAAGGAGTGAGAGGGTGGTCAAAAATGCCAAATGCTGCAGAGACAGCAACAGTCTGAGGACTGAGGAAAAGCCATTGGGTATGGCTATCAAGAGTCATCTTGGGGCAGAGTCAAGATAGTGGAGGGAGAGCAAGCATTTTTGCCTAGCTCAGCCAGCATGTTTCCTGCATAACAATCTAGAAAATATGCCAGACTGAATTCTGATCAGGAAAGCTAAGAAAAAAGTCATAGTGAGTCATTTTTCCAGCCCAGGGCAGCTTAGAAAAACAGACATATCCTCTCGACACTGGGTTGAGGACTGGCCAAGAGCATGATGCAGCAGCACTGACCAAAGGAGCAACACGGGGAGCGGGGGAGGGCAGTACATTTCCATTCTCAAGATCAGAAAGGGGACCAAGAGAGTGCTGGTGTAGGAGGTGCCAGAACTTAAAGAGATCCCAAGGGAAATCTGAGCTAGCATCAGGTACAGAAATGGGTGCCACCTGGCAGCTCTTATCACCCATTATCCAGTCTCTGGTCACAGATCAAGGGCAGAGACAATCAATCCTGAGCAAGCAGGGCTCTGAGTACTAAGTCCTGGAAATGTAACTGTGTGGCTCTGAGGCCAGGAGCAGAATGACAGCTGAGGTCTAGTCTTTAGTCTAACATGTAAGCCTGAAATAGAATAACCAGGACAGCAGTGTTCCAGACCAAAGGGGAGCCAGTAGTTCAGTTGCTTTGAACCTCCAGATAGAGAGCTGATGTATTCCGAGTGCAGATTAAAACATATTTTCTTCTCTTTCTCTTTTTCTTTCTCTCTTTCTTTGACATGGCTAATTTGAAAATTTGTTTTGCATGACTACACATATTTGTAATGAGTTTTGTTTTTCTTGCCTTCTAAATGGATGGGAAGTGGGGGTGGGGATGGAGGATTTGGAACTAAAAATAAAATTGAATTTTAAAAATTTTTAAAGAGTAATCTTGGAATTGGAAATTGAGAGGATGCCCATTAATTGGGGAATGGCTGAACAAGTTGTGGTATATGATTGTGATGGAATACTATTGTGCTATAAGAAATGATGAGCAGTATGCTTTTAGAAAAACCTGAGAAGACTTATATGAATTGTTGCAAAGTGACAAAGTGAAGTGAGCAGAGCCAGGAGAAGAGTGTACACAATAATGTCAGTGTTGTATGATGATCAGCTGTGGATGACTTAGCAATTCCCAGAAATACAAGGATCCAAGACAGTTCTGTAGGATTTGTGATCTAAAATGCTGTTCACCTGCAAATAAAGAACGGATGGAGTCTGAATGCAGAGTGATGCAAAGTATTTTTACTAGCTTTCTTTTTCTTGGTTTGTTTACTTTTTTTGGTCTGCGTTTTCTTTCACAACATGACTAATATGGAAACATGTTTCTCATGACCACATATGTATACCCTATATAAAATTGCTTGCTTTCTCAATGAAAGGAGAGGGGAAAGAGGGAGGGACAGAATTTGGAACTCAAAAATTTTCAAAAATGAATGTTAAAATTGTTTTTACATGTAATTGGGGAAAATATAATATATTTTTAAAAGAGCAATCTTGGAGAGAATAATTTCAGTTGAGTGATGAGGTCAAAAGCCAGATTGCTATGGGCTGAGAATTAAACAGGAATTGAGAAAGTACTGGTAACAAGTATACCAGCTGATCTGAGTTACTAAGATCCAGTAGGACAGGAAATATTTAAATGTTTTAAATGTAATAAAAATGTAAAAAAAAAGAATATGAACTTATGAGGTGATTTGCAGTGATATGCAAGGTAAACAATATAGATGAGTTTTTCTAACTCATTTCTGGCATCATTTAGGTTAAGAACAAAAGCCTACTGATAATTGCATTTTTAAATGTTCACAAAGGATTTTACTGGGTAGAAGACACAGATAAGATTGAGAGATATTTAGACAAAAACATTAGCAAAAGTGATCTCACATCTGACAGTAATTCCTTGACAAAATGGCAGATTAGTTATTATAAATGAGACAGAAAGCCCTGGACACAGACTTCCTTGGCTGAGTACTAAATAATCTATGGTGATGATGGAGCTATGCTCACTTAAAAGCAAATAGTCATCCCTCAAACCAAATATTCTGCGAGTGCCTCTTTAGTCTTGGAAACCTCACTCTTTTCCCTTTTCAATTTCAAGGTCCTTGAGGGCAGGAATTGAGTTGTTTGTATTCCTAGCGCCTAGCATAGTGTTATGTACATAGAAGAATTTCACAACTTTTAAAAAAATTTACTTACTTCATCTCCTAGTGTATTAGATATGCTATTTGTTTGTATCCCCAATGACTGACACATAATAGGTGATTAATAAATGATTCTTGACTTGTTTCCTTCCATAACCGTTCATACAAAGATCATGGACATCCCCTAAATACTAAAACTGATTATTTCATATTTAAACAGTTTATCACAGAATTCCCAGGATTGGAAGAGTCATTAAGTTGCCATCTACCTCCATTTAGACTTACAAAGGAATCCCCCTTATAATATACCCAGGAAGTGGTCATTTAGCCTCTATTGAAAGACCTTCTATGAGAAGAAACCCACCACCTCCCAAGGCAGCCCTTTCCACTTTTGGATAGCTCTGATTATTTAGAAGGGTTCCCTTAAGACAGACCTAAATTTGTCTCTTTATAACTTTCAGTAATTTCTCCTGGTTCTGCCCCATGGTGAGATCAAACAGAATAAATTAAATTCTTTCTCCACATGACAGCCTTGAAAAAAATGAAGATGGCTATTATATTGCCCTAGACATTCTCTCCAGGCTAAACCTGCTTTATTCCCTTAGCTGATTTTCAAATGGCATAGCCTCCAGGCTACTCACCATCCTTGTGGTTCATCTCTAGATGCCTTCCACCTTACTGATGTCTTTGGTAATCCGTGGTGCCCGGAACTGAACATAGTACTCTAGATGGGGATCTGATTAGAATAGTTATGGGCTTGTTACAGATTGCTCCCCCTTCATGCTTTCTTATTTTTCTTCAACTTCGCAATCCATCTTCAGTCTTCGTGCTTTTGCACAAGGTGTCTTCTGTGCCTTGAATGCACACTTTCCATTGTCATCTCTGCCTACTAGAATCCTTAGCTTTCTTAAAGCTCAGCTCATGTAAAAAAATGGGACTTTCCCTGATTTCTTCCATCTCCCCATGCTAGTTGCCCTGAAATTACCTTGTATTTACTTTGTACTTTTTGTATATGCTAATCCATATACATAATGTTTCCCTGATAGAATACAAAGAACTTGAAGGGAGGGACTTTTCATTTTTGTCTTTGTATCCCCAGCAATACATATAGATACATAGTAGCAACATGATAAATACTTATTTAGTAATAAATATAAACTAATTAATTAATTTAAATGCTTGTCTGTTACCTTCTTATTCCTGGAAAGGCTTCTCAATGCAGCCCAAGATCACACCCATTTTTTGGCTGCTAAATCACACGGTTGACCCTTTTCAAACTTCCAGTCCACTGAAACCTCCCAGATCTTTTTCAGACAAACGGAGTGGTCCTTCTCCCTTAGCAACCAGTTCCTCCTTGCTAGTAAGAGTCAAATCCAGAATGTAAACTCCTCTTGTTGGTTCTCTCCTCTTTTGAAGTA
Source organism: Trichosurus vulpecula (assembly GCF_011100635.1). Classification (NCBI taxonomy): domain Eukaryota; kingdom Metazoa; phylum Chordata; class Mammalia; order Diprotodontia; family Phalangeridae; genus Trichosurus; species Trichosurus vulpecula. The sequence continues at coordinate 97,950,684 of NC_050579.1, forward strand.
TGAAATTATTAAGACAAATCATTAAATTATTAGGGGCTCTGCTTGGAGCAGAGAGAGAGCTCCAGCAGATGTCCGGTTAGTTGAAGTGCCCATCACTACTACGTAATGCCTCTGTGCCAGACCTGAAATCTGTTTAGTGAACTTATCGCTTTGTTCTTTCTGACCAGGTGGTCCGTAGTAATCTCTGTTAACCATACAGTTTTCTTTTCTTCCTCCATTGAGCATCACTCAAATGTTCTCTACTCCAGAGAGGTTTCCTCATTCTAGTTTCTGGATTTCCTCACATAAGCACTTATATATATATATATATGTATGTATGTGTGTATGCATATATACCTATATATTGACATTAAATGTTACTCTCCTCATTTTTATAGAATTTGGCTTAAAAAAAGTTTCCAAAGTCATATTCTAGTCATGGCTCTTACCCCACCAAGTCTCAATGAGATCAAATTTGTCTCATTGCACTAGTATTCCTAGTTCATATTTCTTACAAACCATACTTCTAATATATTTGTATAAAGTAGTCTGGGGCCATTGGCTTTATAATTGGTTTTATTATCCTTTTGGGGAATTTAGTCTTTTGTGAACTCTCAACCACTATTTGTATTTCACTGCAGCTACTCTATATGACAGCTCGGGATCCAAGGTCTCCCAAGGGGTCTGTAAGTAGATTTCAGGGGGTCTGTGACCTTGAACAGGGAAAATAACATCTTTATTTTTGCTAACTACTTTTATAAAAAAATACAATTTTATGGTTATCTTCTATTTCTTACAGATAGTTATCCTAAGTATCCCTCCTCCTTCCCCCCCCCCCACCCCGAGACCCAATGCATAAGACTGGAATCTATATCTCTTAACTCCCAGGCCAATACTTTTTCCACACAGCAGAGAGGTCTCTAGACTTTCAGGTACAGTAATTTCTACAACCTACTTTTAGAGCTCGAAGGAATTTCAGGTGCATTCCTAGCCCAACACCCTCATTACAGATGAAGAATTGATGTCCAGAGAGAAGTGACTTGTCCAGGGTCACCTGGGTAGTAAAGGAGCAGAACAAGGATTCAAACTCAGCTTCTAAAATCACTTTATACTACAGCAATAGTGTAAAAATCACTCTCTCCCAGGCTCAGCTGAGTGTCACTGGTCCAGTCACACTAGGTGAGCACATCACTAGCTTCATTAGCAAGTCCAGCATTAGAAATAGTAGCTGAAAATTGAAGCAACTACTCTCCGAGGTGTGGAAATTTTCATTTTGTTGATAGGTAATGAGGGTTAAGGTTTCATTTAAAGCAAACCTGGGAGCTGAACTGGAAGAGTGTGATAAAAGAGGGCATGAAGGGGCACATTTGCTTTTGGTCACACAGCTGCTGAATGAAAAATCCAGACGGAAACCAGCACAGCATCCACTTTGCTGTGAACATAATGTGCTCTAGAAAGAAGTCAGATAATACGGCCTAATCCACCCAATTTGTGCCTTTGATGTGAGCTTAGGCATTATTTCTTGCATTTTATTTCATCATTAAATTAATTTGAGCTGGGGCCAGCACACATTAATTACCTAGCATGACGAACCCCTAGGTCAGCTGGTTTTCCTAGGTTACATCTGCAGCAAGGCAGCTGGGTTTATTAGAAAAGTTAAGGCCAGCAGGTTAATATCGTGCCTCCCAGTATCAATCTGTGGTGCTTTAATACGTGTTTAGGCTCCAAATATGGAAATTAAAAACTACTCTCTCAAGTGTGTGATTTAGGCTAAAAATGTGATAGACCAAGGACCATCATGGCTGGTTGCAGTGTGTATCTTAACTTCATTATTAGTTGCTCCACATTTTCAAATTACCATCTCGTGATAGCAACGAAGATGGCCAGCATTATATCTGTGTGAAATCTGTGCAATCCCAAGAGCCTATAATATTCTGGAGGAGCAGGGCTAAGGAGGATTTATTCTGCAGGTCAATAATCAAATCAAATCTGTAGGTAAATGAAGCCAAGACCTCTTCCTCCTCCAAGAAAAGATGTGATTTAAGATGGTAGTTTCTAACAAGGATGATTTCCTTACTGCCTTTCATTAATTGTCATCTCAGTAAGAGAGAAAGAGTCAGAGAGAGACAGAACTAGACACAGAGACGGAAACAGACAGACCGAAGCAACAGACAGATCGAAGCAAAGAGAGAGATAGAAAGAGAGACAAAGACAGGGAGAGAGTGCACACATTTGTGTTCCTGGTACCCCATACAAATTTGTAAAATCCATTAGGTGGCTTAGTGCACATATTTTCTGAACGTGTTACTTCAAATTAGACAGCTTAATGAAGCAGAGCTGGTTTTGATGCTTCTTCCTTGTTTGTGACACTCTTCTTATCCCCAGAGTCTTTTCCTTCTGCTTTCTTCGTGCGTTTTCCTTTCAGTTTTTTTTCCCAGTCTGCTGTCTGGCTGTAGCTTGCTGTTACTCCTGTCCTTTTCTATTTTCGAAAGCCATCCTCCCCCTCAGCTATAGGTTTCCTTATAGCCCTTTCTCCTTTAGACCTTCCCTGGAGGGATATGATCAGGGCCAGTGTCTCACTGGGGCAAGAAAGAACCCAGTGCCTTGAGAGCAGAGAGTGATGGTAAAATCTGCCTCTCTCCACAGGGAAGGAAGGCTAGGGGTCATTGATGATTATAAGTGCCTGCTTCCATCATGACAGCCAGTGGTCTCCCTTGCCATCTTCACCCTTTCCCCTCCAAGCTGTATTTCACTTCCCTCCCTCACCATGATGTCAGCCTAGCCCCAGAAGCCACATGTCATTTCATGTTAGACACTGACTCTTCCTTCCTAGCAGTTCAGAATCAAGTCACCTCTTTTCCTCCAAAATACAATCACACCCTCTGCATTCTCTCCAGGACTGTTCTGTGAATTTTAAGGACACAACTAGCTCTCATTTCTGAAGTACTGTAGGCCAATTTCAACCTTAAATTTCCCCCCTGGAGATGACAAAACAGGCCATTACAGAGTCTCTGGTGATAGGGACAGCACAGTTTTACTAGGCATCTCCTTCTGTTAGGAGACAGTTCATATTGAGAGCCCTTCCTTAAATTGAGCTGAATTATGCCTTCCTGCAACTTCCTCCTCTCACTCGTAATTCATCCTTCAGAGGCTATGCAGAACGAATCCTCTTCCTTTCAAATATCTGAAATAGCTAATATGTGTCTCCTAAATCTTCTCTTCTCTTGACTAAACCTCTCCTCATTCTTCCAACCATTTTTCATAGAACGTGAGAACAGATCCCCTGTATTCCTGACTCACCCTTTTCTGAATATGCTTCACGTGTCAAAGTCTCTTTTAAAATATGGGGCCTGGGGGCAACTAGGTGGCATAGTAGGTACAGCATCTGCCCTGAAGTCAGGAGGACCTGAGTTTAAATCTGGCCTTAGACCCTTATTAGCTACGTGACCCTGGTCAAGTCACTTAACCCCAACCGCCTCCAAAATAAAATAAAATATGGCACCTGGAATTCAATACCAGTCCAACCAGTGCCAGAGCTGTAACTAGGAATTTTTGCTTCTAGGGCAAGTACCATAAACCCCACACAGGACAAGTGGCTTGAAGCGAGTTCTCAGTTGAGAGGTGAGGCAGAGTGGGGTGCTGGATGAGTGGGGAGTTGGAAGAGGAACTCCTCTCAGAGCACCATTAGGTAGCTTAATACTTTAATATATTGTTTTTGCTACATTTGAGGGTCACACCAAGGCAAGTTATGGTACTTGCCCAGAGCCAGGATGCGTTAAAGACAGCGCTTGAACTCAGGTCTTTCTGACTCCCCAGACAAACTCTCCATTCACTTTGGCACACTGGCTCTTTAGATGTTGGTCTGCATTAGTAGAGAAAGTTCTCTAATACCATTGAAATCACAGGTACAGTCCAACAATATTGATTCCTGATTAGTGGTTAAGATCTGTTGTTTCTCTACCAGCAAAGGAATGCAAATATTGTCAGCAACCTCTGAATATGGCACCCTGAAACGAAGCCTCATTTACATTGTCCTACTTACAACTCTGAGTAGCACAATGGATAGAGGGCCAGGCCTAGAGACAGGAAGACCCAAGTTCATATCCAGCTTCAGACATGTACTAGCTGTGTGACCCTGGGCAAGTCACTTGACCTCTGTTTACCTTAATCTATTAGAGAAGGAAATGGCAAACCTGTATCTTTGCCAAGAAAACCTTAAATGGGGTCACAAAGAGTCAGATATAACTGCAAAGACCGAACAACAACAACAGTCACAACTCCGAGCAGGGCAGAAAGCAATGGGACCATCACTATCTTTTTTTCTGAAATAGTTAATACCATGCCCTAAAACATAGATAAAGAAAAAAAGCTAGCCCTTCTCTCTAAATGCAAGAAAGTGTGATAATCAAGGTGTGTCCGGTGAAAGGTTCTTGTTGTAAGAGTGAACAGAAGGGCAGACATGATTTCAGGAGTAAAAATAAGATCCCTTTCTGTTTGTACGGTGCTTAAACAGTCCAAAGCATTTTCATGTGCATGACCTTATTCAATCCTCAGATGAGCCTGGGACCAGCTTATCGACTGTATATTTCAGTCTGTGAAAAGTACTGTATCCTAACCCACAAGGCTTCCTTCTTCATTCTCCCCTCATTTCTACCTTAGCTTGAAGGCACTTTCCTCCAATATCATCAAAGAAAGTCTGTATTTCCAACCAGCACAGGCCTCGTCTGTGTTCCATCCTTAGGGGACCACTTTTCTTTCTCACTGAACCACAGAATGTTAGTGTTATAAGGAATCTCAGCCATTTAGTCCAACCCATACCTGAAAAGGGATTCCATTACAACCTGCTTGATCATCTGGCCTCTGCTTGAAGGCTTCCATTAAAGGGGAACCCAGTACCTCCCGAGGCAGCCCACTGCAATTAGGGAGTGCTTTGATAAAGAGTTTCTCTTAACATAAAGCATAAATTTGTCTCTTTGCAACTTTTCATCCACTGCTCCTAGTTCTGTTCTCTGGGACTAAACAGAACAGGTTGAATCCCCCTTCCATACAACAGCCCTTAAAATGCTTGCTGTTTTGTTCTTTGTTCTTGAAGAGGACCATGATATCGGGGAGGTGATGCCATGCCATGCAAGTGAATTGGATTTAAGTGAGGGAAGGCTGTGCAAAGCCACCGGCCTCACTTTCACCTCTGGAGCCATCTGGGTCCAGTGGCCAGATATAGATCAGGACAACTGGATGGCCCTGGATGCAGTGTTTGACCTTGGTCTATTCAAGCTAAGCCCTCAAATGCTTAAAGACAGCTATCACATCCCCTGGAGTCTTCTTTTCTCCAGGCCAAACCACCTCTAGTTCTTTAAACCAGTCCTGGACGTGCATGGGCAACGTCCAGATTGCCTAACATGGAGTCTTCCTATGTCCCCTTCTACGTGGTTAGGAGCAGCCTCATTTTGTTGGCTGAGAGCCTAGAAAGGCTATGACTTTAAAACTGGACAGACTGAGACAGTTTCTAGTTTTTTTCCTGCTCCTTTTCCTTTAGGCTTTCTTGCACATTCTTTTCTGCTGTTTCTAGAGAGCGAACGAAGATCACAGTTCACCTGCAGAGTAGGTGCTACCAACTGAACCAGGAGAGGGGAATATCTTCTCCCACTTTACCTGTTTTACCCCATCTCCAAGAAATGGGTTTGGGGTCTCTGATCTGTGTTGTTTGTCCTCAATTTCAGGAGCTGGCAGAAATTCCCCAATGACCTGGGAATTTGGGGCATGGAGACCCTGGGGCCAGGTTTCCAATCAGCTAGCCTGGCAGGGGAGCCTGAAAAAGCCAGGGTGCCTGGGATTACAGCCTCAGGGGGTTTTGGCCTTGAAACTGGGACTGTATGCTCTGTAAGAACTAAGTTAAGCTATGAACCCAATCCTCTTCACCTCTTCAGAGATGGACACAGAAGATTAAATCCCATATATAGAAGAAATAAGTTTGCATATTTCTGATTATACTTTTTGAAGTAAATTTTTTTTTGGTAAAAGCTACCATATTTCCCCATGTATAAGATACACCCTTTAATGAAAAATTTGGGGTCTAAAAACTGAGTGCATCTTATACAGTGGTTGCAGTTTTTTTACTTGCATTTCCCACTTTTTTGCACTTGCTGTCTTTGCTCTCACTGTTTCTCATTTGTTGCTGGCATATTAGGTTACATTTTGCCACGTTCTGCCCAGAAATGGCTCAGAAAAGATTTTCATACAGTGCTGAATTCAAGTTAAAAGTGATCCAGTTTGCAAAAGCGAATGGAAATAGTGCTGCTGAACGTAGGTTTGGTCCTCCTGCAACTGAGAAAACACTCCAAGACTGGATACAGGAAGAAGAAACCCTACTGAAAATGCCATGGCAGAAGAAGGCTATGAGAGGCAAGTCAGCAAAATGACCTGATTTAGAGAGGGAATTGAAGGTATGGATTGAAGAGCAGAGGGCAATTAGAATTCCTGTGTCCACAAAGATGGTTCAGCATGATACAGGAAGAATTGCTGATGAAAAAGAAGTTACTGATTTCAACGGAGGACACAACTGGTGCTTCAGGTTCATGAAACGGAATGGACTAAGCATGCAAACACACACCAGACTTGCCCAAAAGATGCCTTAAAACTATGAGCAGATGAATAAAACTTGAGTGCAATAACTTTATATAATACATTCTTTTTTTTTTTCAAATTTTGGGCCCCAAAATTAAGGTGCATCTTATGCATGGGGAAATACGGTAGTCTGATTATTAGTGATTAAATAGAACTGGGATACAAGGAACACATTCTTACAATTGAACACCATTAATGGCGGCTGGAGCCATTTGTGGAAAGGCTAGACACCCTAATCCCCCATGAGGTTACCAGAGCACCCTGAGGGAACAATGATATGTAACCTACCTGGCCTTCAGACAATACGGATCAATGTGCCAGTGTTATACTTGTATAATGAAAACTCCAAGCTCTTCACCAGCCTGATTCCCTGCCTGTGGACACATTTCAGATTATCCATGTCCTTTCCAAAATACGGTGCTCAGAACTGAACACAATACTCCAGTTCTGGTA